>NW_027394295.1:109371-297439 GCF_049309525.1 Garra rufa
ATCACCTCTTTGCTGACCAGATCAGGGTTCTCTGCCACAAGCATGTCCATGAAACCGTTAATCTGAGAAAAACATGGTGAAGATCAAATGATTGAGCATGGTTTGTAGATTCTGTAGGTTTATCCACTTTTTTCTTCTCATTTGTAAATTTCATGGGTCTGACGAGAGGGGGTTCAGCGAAAAATCAGCAGTTGTCAGCAGGAAGTGGCTGCCACTGGCAGCCGACAGTACCTGCCACTAAAACCGGACATCAGCTGTCGCTCGGAGAGGAAGAAAACAACAACAACAACTAATATATATATATATATATATATATATATATATATATATATATATATATATATATATATATATATATAGTAAAAACGTATATGAACTTATAACAAATATATACCAATTTTTATATAATATATATATATATATATATATATATGTAATATGTGTGTGTAAAAAATTTTATAGAGAGACCAATATATATATATATATATATATATATATATATATTCAAAAATTCTGTAAACTGATTAAAGACAGAATAACAAAAGTGCACGGGCTTATTACCTTTATTTTGTAATAATTTAAGCTGTGTTATGAAGGTTCAGTTTTACATTTGTAGTATTTCAAGAAACAACATTGTTGCGGTAGTTTAATAAAGCCTTTAAATTCATAACGGGCTTTGTATGATGTCAGATTATTTGATCATGTTAATTTTTAATAGTAAATGAAAATTTTTAAGTTAATTGTAGCCCACTAACATACTAAGATTAACTATAGTAGACAGTTACATTGTCGTTCGCTAGCATAAAAGTTAAAATCAAACATACAAGGCAACAATTATTCATTACTTCGATCATTAATTTCAAAATGTAACACTCCAACAAACACTGCCATTCGTGTCTGTTGTAGTTGCATAGGATTGGTTGCTGCCAAGTTGGTCGATGCTGATTGGCTGTCACCAAGTGGCAGGTCCCTCCTACCCTCCGAATGCCAGTAACTGGCTTCCGGCTGTCAATGGCAGGTACTTCCTTCCTTTTTTTTTTTTGAAATCCACTCTTATATGTTCACCGTCGCTCTGGATACGTCACACCATGAATTGTTGTGATTGGTTGTGGCGTTATCCAATTACGTGCAGTGAGAGTTTCAAATGCATGCTTGGTGCTGTCCCTCGAGTTAGGTCCTTTTCATTGCTCGATCCCAGACCCTTAATCTTAATAGATTAGGGTCTGGATTTTTCCAGGCTATAAAAATAGTGTAGTTGGGTAATTTAAAAAATAAACTTGTTTGTGAGATAGGACAAGTCTTTAACAAATAGTTGTTAAATTATAAATATTTTTAAATACCAGATATTATTACAATCGCTTGGTTGAATTCCGGTCTGTTATTTCTTGATAACAGACAACCATGAAGTATACGGCACACGGTTGCCATGAAAAACAGAGTGTTGCTATGGACGCAGTTCTGTTCACTCCGGCAATATAATCGTTTTTAAATCAATAAACTCCTTTTAAATCATATCGATTTTTTGTCTGTCAAGTGTGTTTAAACAGTGCAGGGTCAATTTGACGTAATGGATGTAATTGTTTTTAAATGAATGATAAGAGCGGAGCTTTCACTGAGGTAATGACGCAATAACGTGCACTTGCTAGCCTGTTCCATTTATGTGTTCTCCGAAATGTTTAAGAGGAGCCTCGCCTAGCCTCTGAAGGAAGTGACTTGGAAGGACCAGTCCTGCCAAGGACGTATCCTTGGCTGTATCCGAAATCGCCCCCTATACCCTATTCACTATTCCCTACATTAGTCCACTCATACAGTCCACTTGAAGGAGTGAATGAAAATGAGTGAGTGAATTCGGACATTAAGTGCACCGGAAGGATTGCCGCTTTTGCATAGTATTGCTATACTGTTTAACATTCATTTAAAACGGATAGTTCGAGTAGTAAGATTAAAGGATTTATCTTGAACTATGTCAAGGAGTTTACGTATAAACCTTGGTTAAACAATTTAATAATCAATTTACAACGAATTTGTACCTGTGTTGTACGCTGTATTACGCAGTGGAGGAGCGCGTTGTAAAATGAATGGATGGATGATTCAGCTGCGGGCGCCATCGTCTGGAGAGACGCGGGAATTCAGTCAGCGCACGACTCTCACAGTGCATTATGGGTTATCTCTAGCTGTTGAGCGTACATCGGTTGTACACTCGTTTTCGCGGTGCATTGTGGGATTGAATGAGTGCACTCGGGAACGTTCACTATGGTTTCGAACACCACTTAAAATGGCTGTCCCCTCAAATAGTGCCCTATTTGAGGGTATAGGGGCGATTTCGGATACAGCCCTTGACATTGAGAAACACCTTATGCTTCCTGCTGCCAGCTGCCATTTTTTTTCTAAACCCCTTCTGGGTCTGACTTCCGGTCTCATCTGTATCCAGCTGTTTTTAACTGTAGGCTACAAAACAGCTTGTTTTGCTGCTTAATATTGAAAATTGGTATGACTTACCATGTTATTAGGGGTTCGAGTTTGTAGCGCTGAAACCCTATTGTAATTGTGTCACGGTGCATGGATCGGCTGCATTCTCAGGTCTCGTGATTTGGTGTCTTTCATGTGGTTTGTCATGCTCATTGGATTCAGCTGCTAATCAGTCCCCACACCAGGTGTCACGCATTACCATCAGCTACTTATACTCACCTCATTCTCTCCTTCCCTGTCTGATAGTTGATCTGGATGTTGGACTGTCGTGTTGGTTTGTCTTGGTCTTGTTCATGTTGGATTGTCTATTTCGCCGTTGATCGTCACTGGATTTGTATTTATCACGGGAGATTCACGCCACGTCATCACCAAGCCATCAAGCCACTGCGCCACCCAGCCGAGAGATAACATCATCACCCATGGAGTTCATCATTGTCTTCACGGAGTTTGTGTTCACCATATTTGTCGTTAATAAATATATGTGTTCACACTGCTTTTGCTTCCTATCTCATTCATTATCATCACAGAACTATCAGACCTCTCATGGAAGCAGCAGGCTCCACCCCACTCACGGCCGAGGAGGCTTTACGTTCCTGCATCTCTCGGCTGGAGACCCAGGAGAAGAGCTCGGCGGATAGAGGAACAGCGGTCTGAGCTCTTGTGGCGCAGGTATCTGAGCTCACCCAGCGGATACAGAACTGGCAACTACCCACTGCGCCAATCCCACCACCCATGCCGCCCGCCCATTATGAACCATCCGGGGCTGCCCAGTCACCCGAACCCCACCTTCCCCCACCAGAGCTTTACAGCGGTGAGCCGAACTTCTGCCGGGCTTTCCTCACTAGATGTTCCATGCACTTTTCGTTGCAACCTTGCACGTTAACTAGTGAGGAAAGCAAGGTGGCGTTCGCGCTCACCCTGTTAACGGGGAGGGCGGCACTGTGGGGCACGGCGGTATGGGAGAACCAAGATCCGTGTTGTGCCTCGTTCTCGGCGCTCTCCGCCGAGATGAAGCGGGTGTTTGACCGCACGGCCACTGGGAGGGAGGCCGCGCGGCGCTTGACGGATCTCAAACAGGGGGAGAGATCCGTCTCAGACTTTTCTATCGAATTTCGCACCCTGTCGGCGGAGTGCCGATGGAACGAGGAGGCGCAGTGGGACATGTTCCTGCATGGGCTGGCTAACCGCGTCCAACGTGAGATCTACGCCCTGGATCTACCCGCAGACGGGTAGACGCTCGACTCTCCCGAGCCGAGCGGCGGTGTTTACCCGCTCGGCTTCCCCCTGGGGAGGGACCTCCAGCTCGAGCCAGTGGCAACGACGCGGTCGGCCCGTTCCAGGATCACGAGCCCATGCAGGTGGGTCGAGCTCGGTTGACTCGGGAGGAGAGGGAGAGGCGGAGGTCTCACGGCCTTTGCCTGTACTGCGGGGCGGCGGGGCATTTCGCCTTAAGCTGCCCGGGTAAAAGGGCCAGCCCGGCAGTAAGGAAGGGGGTACTGTCGGGTGGGATCTCCGCTATCAAGTCCTCGTTCAGATCTACCTCCACGCTCCTCCCGGTCAGGCTTAGATGGCATCGTCTGGACCTGCACTGCACTGCACTTTTGGATTCAGGGGCTGAGGGTAATTTTATGGATTCTTCATTTGCGCATCATAATCATGTTCCTCTCCTCCCCCTCACCAGTTCTATTGCAGTCCACGCACTCAATGGTCAGACGCTTCCCACCATCACCACCATCACGGAACCCATCACTCTCACGGTATCTGGTAACCACCGTGAGAGCATCTCCTTTTACATCCTGGACTCACCCCACGCACCCGTCGTCTTAGGACATCCCTGGCTCATCAAACACAACCCCCGGATTGATTGGCAGCTGAAATCGGTGTCTGAGTGGAGCATTAAATGTCATGAGTCTTGTCTTGTGTCTGCCTCTCCGTCTGTATCTGAGTCTGTGTTGCAGGAGAAGACGGCGGATCTGTGTAACGTGCCCGCGGAGTACCTCGACCTGAAGGAAGTGTTCAGTAAGTCTCGGGCTGCTTCTCTCCCTCCTCATCGTCCCTATGACTGTGCTATAGAATTACTGCCAGGTACGTCTCCGCCTAAGGGCAAGTTATACTCACTTTCTATTCCTGAGAGAGAGGCTATGGGGAAATACATTTCTGATTCTCTAGCAGCCGGGTTCATTCGACCCTCCTCTTCTCCAGCGGGGGCGGGGTTCTTTTTTGTGGGGAAGAAAGATGGATCTCTGCGACCTTGTATTGATTACCGAGGGCTGAATAATATCACGGTAAAGAATACTTATCCTTTGCCGTTGATATCTTCAGCCTTCGAGAGGTTGCAGGGAGCATCGATCTTCACTAAATTGGACTTAAGAAACGCTTATCATTTGGTTCGCATCAGGAGGGGAGATGAATGGAAGACCGCCTTTAATACCCCCAGGGGGCACTTTGAGTACTTGGTCATGCCCTTCGGCTTGTCCAACTCCCCAGGTGTCTTTCAGGCACTCGTTAATGATGTGTTGAGAGATATGGTCGATCAGTTCATATTTGTCTACCTGGACGACATATTGATTTTTTCTTCTTCTCTCCAGGAACATGTTCAACACGTCAGACGAGTGCTTCAGAGGCTGCTAGAGAATGGGCTTTTTGTCAAGGCGGAGAAATGCGACTTTCATGCACAGTCTGTTCCTTTTCTAGGGTACATCGTGTCGGCTGAGGGTATGCGCATGGATCCCGAGAAAATCAAGGCTGTGGTAGATTGGCCAAGTCCAGATTCCCGTAAGGCCCTACAAAGGTTTCTGGGGTTCGCCAATTTTTACCGGCGTTTTATTCGCAATTACAGCCAACTAGCCGCACCTCTGACTGCCTTGAACTCTCCCAGAACGGCGTTCAGGTGGTCAGACGCAGCGGAAGCTGCGTTTGCCAACCTCAAACGCCGCTTTGTTTCGGCCCCCATTCTTGTTACCCCTGATCCGTCACGTCAGTTCGTGGTAGAGGTCGACGCGTCAGAGGTGGGGGTAGGTGCGGTGCTTTCACAGCGCTCACCCTCGGACGACAAGATGCATCCCTGCGCGTTTTTCTCTCATCGTTTGTCGCCAGCAGAGTCAAATTACGATATTGGTAACAGAGCTGTTGGCAGTCAAGCTAGCATTGGAGGAATGGCGTCATTGGTTGGAGGGATCGGGGGTACCCTTTATGGTTTGGACCGATCATAAGAACCTAGAATACATCAGAACTGCCAAAAGACTAAACTCTAGGCAGGCTAGGTGGGCACTTTTTTTCGGACGTTTTGATTTTACTCTTTCGTACCGCCCGGGTTCCAAAAATGTCAAACCCGATTCTTTATCTCGAATTTTTGACCACTCCGATCGCCCGTCCACTCCCGAGAGTATTTTTTCCTGAGACACTTATTGTTTCTACTCTCAGTTGGGAGGTCGAATCGAAGGTTAAGACAGCCTTACATGGGGTAACGCCTCCGACCGGTTGCCCACCTAACCGTTTGTTTGTGCCAGAAAGTCTTCTGTCCGAAGTTATCCAATGGGGCCATTGTTCCAATGTAGCATGTCATCCAGGGGTAAGTCGCACCTTACATTTGGTCAAGCAAAGATTTTGGTGGCCACTCATGGCTCGTGATGTTCGCAATTTTGTTCAGTTTGTGCCACTGGTAAGACTTCTAACAGACCTCCAGATGGGCTCCTACAACCGCTGCCAATCCCTTCGAGACCCTGGTCCCACATTGCGCTAGATTTTGTTACCGCCCTCCCACCCTCTCAGGGTAACACGGTAGTTTTGACCGTGGTGGACCGGTTCTCGAAGGCGGTTCATTTCATCCCCTTGCCCAAATTACCTTCAGCCAAGGAGACAGCGGTAGCAGTCATTGATCACGTCTTTCGGTTACATGGCCTCCCGACAGATGTGGTCTCTGACAGAGGACCCCAGTTTGTGTCCAAATTTTGGCGAGAGTTTTGTAAACTTCTGGGGGCCACTGTTAGTCTCTCTTCGGGGTTCCATCCTCAAAGCAATGGGCAAACTGAGAGAGCCAACCAAGATTTGGAGAGAACACTACGATGTATGGTCGCTCGAAATCCTTCCTCCTGGTGTCAGCAGCTGTCGATGGTGGAGTACGCACACAATGCCTTACCAGTGTCTGCCACGGGCCTTTCGCCCTTTTGAATGTAGTGTAGGGTACCAGCCACCAATTTTTCCCAGTCTGGAATCCGAAGTCGCGGTCTCCTCCGCTCACGCCTTCGTCCAGAGGTGCCGTCGCACATGGTCCAGAGCCCGTGAGACTCTGGTCCAGGTGGGAGCGCGCACCAAGGCCAAAGCCGATCGCCACCGGTCGAGGCCTCCCGTATACGTCGTCGGTTCCAAAGTGTGGCTTTCTACCAAGAACATTCCTCTCCGATCCGTTTCGAATAAACTTGCTCCCAAATTTATTGGCCCGTTTTCTGTCACCAAAATCATTAGTCCGGTGGCAGTCCGCCTCAACCTCCCTCCAGCGTACAGGAGGATTCATCCCGTGTTCCATGTATCTAAAATTAAACCCGTATTTTTTGCTCGCATAAATCCGCCTGCCTCGGTTCCCCCACCGCCGCGGCTCGTAGACGGGGAACCAACCTATTCGGTCAACCGTATTCTGGACTCTAGGCGGAGGGGACGCGGATTCCAGTACTTGGTGGACTGGGAAGGTTACGGTCCGGAGGAGAGAAGTTGGGTACCTGCTAGAGACATACTGGATCACTCACTTATTGATGAATTCAATCAACAGGTACAGGAGGCTGGGAACGTCAGGGGACGTTCCTAGGAGAGGGGGTACTGTCACGGTGCATGGATCGGCTGCATTCTCAGGTCTCGTGATTTGGTGTCTTTCATGTGGTTTGTCATGCTCATTGGATTCAGCTGCTAATCAGTCCCCACACCAGGTGTCACGCATTACCATCAGCTACTTATACTCACCTCATTCTCTCCTTCCCTGTCTGATAGTTGATCTGGATGTTGGACTGTCGTGTTGGTTTGTCTTGGTCTTGTTCATGTTGGATTGTCTATTTCGCCGTTGATCGTCACTGGATTTGTATTTATCACGGGAGATTCACGCCACGTCATCACCAAGCCATCAAGCCACTGCGCCACCCAGCCGAGAGATAACATCATCACCCACGGAGTTCATCATTGTCTTCACGGAGTTTGTGTTCACCATATTTGTCGTTAATAAATATATGTGTTCACACTGCTTTTGCTTCCTATCTCATTCATTATCATCACAAATTGTTAGAATGGTCACGGATCAGTGATCTCCGCATAAAACAGATTGTGCAGACCAAACCCGTAAAGACTTGAAACTTGGAGGGATGGTAGTACTCACACCGCCTGAAACGTCACCAAATGCTCGCCCCAATCGGCCTGATGGGGGCGCTACAGCGATCAAAAGTATGAAATTGCTCAAAACTCCTCAACCGTAAGTTGCAGGCTCAAGTGTCTTATGTCATTGGGTATCCTTGACCCACGCCGAACAAAATGCACACAGATTAGCTTGGCAAAATATATGGGTATTTAACATTTTTTGAAAAACTATTTTTAGGTTTTTCGCCCAATCAGAACCAACCAGTGCAGAACTATTCTCTGGGCAGTGAATATCAATAATCATCCCCAAAAAACTCCGTTTCGCAAAGTAATGCCAAAACGTTAGAAAGGGGCAGGGCCACTTTAAGTAAAATGCCTATAACTCCTGATTCTGAACAGAATGAAATGTCTCAGCCAAACTCAGAACACATGTGTATGAGCTCAATCTGAGGCCACAGGAAAAAAATCACAGAGTTTGGCCACTTGGTGGTGCTGTAAGAGAGAAAAAACATAAAAACTGCCTTTGTCCTAACAACATGAAAATCGTTGTGCACTGTCTTGGTGCGAAGTGCTCCAAAGTGTCTACAAGGACAATTATGTATTTTAAAAACCGTGGCTGCCATTGGCCAACAAATTTTGAGCACCTGTTAAACAAGGTTAAAGTCCCCTTGAAATCAAAATGAAAGTTTTTTGGCTTTTAGTATGAATATATTATCCTTAAGATTATCTATAAGCTAGTGTGCTTCAAAACAACGACAAAATTCGCGTATACAAGATATGGGCATCCAAAACTTACAGACTCGTCACTTCCGCCAATATGAATCAACGATTTTGATGATATCCCCGTGCACTTCAGTTTCTCATCAAACATTCTGTCCAATCAAATGCTCTCTAGAGTCCGTATTGCCCCGCCCCCTACACAGAGACGCAATACACGGAGCAGATCATATGCGCTCATGTGTGCAATCGGCATGTATGTATTAAGCTACACAGCCTCAGCATGATTATGAGTTTCATATTGAATCTGCATTTTTCAAGGGCATAAACGATTGTAAGGAGCGTGGTTTTTTGCACATATGTGCAATATAAACAATATAGGACCTCCGCTGTCAAATCAAATCAAATCATTTGTTAACTGATTGAAAAAAAAAAAAGATGATGTAAAAAAAAAAAAACTTTTTCTAACTACTTCTAGGTTTTTTGCAAAATTGGGAAAAAAGGCCAATACTTATCAAAAAAGGTGAAAATTTACCCTTTGGGAAGCTAGAACAGGGTCGTATAAAAAAGGGGCCTGCTGAGCATATACGACCAATGTATATTTATATATCATATTAAAGCTTCCTATTGATATATGGTTTGTTAGGATAGGACAATATTTGGCCGAGATACAACTATGAAAATCTGGAATCTGCGGGTGCAAAATGAACCAGAAGTCTCGCCCACATTACTACTGCGTTGAAAAAATGTGGATACACAACAGCCTGAACTGAAGTCAGATACATATTTGATACAAACAATTTTAAAGCACAATAAAACAGTTTATTTGAAAAGGTTGATGTTAAAAGTTTCAGCACTCACAGAGTCCAGGTCATGGTAGGTGGTGTAGACAAAGTCATCGGTACTTCTTGGAAAGTTGCGATATTTCACCATCTGGCGTTGCTCCACATCCAACAAAGCCTTATGGTACAGAAAGCCATCAGATAAGTATTTTCAACATTGCAGTTTGTAATTGTTCTGTCTGTTAAGTGTTAGTTTAGGCTAACAAAACGACTTTTGCAAATCATTTAAACTTTAGGTTGATGCCATTCATGTTCTGTGTAGAAACAGTGTTATATGGAATTAAATATGACCAAAAGTTTAATTATCATTCATGTTTCGTTTTTCTTTTTTCAAACACAGCTTTGATACAGTCCCACCTGGACGTTCTCAATCATGACACGATATGGGATCTGATGGTATGCCAGGTGCGCCCTGACAGCCTGGAGGCTTTGAAATGGGACATGCACATCCACGGGCAGGGACGCACGAGAGGGAGGCATCCAGAAGTCCAGCTGAACACAGAGGAAAATGTAAGGTATTACTTTGTAAATACCATAAAGTGAAGTCAAAAGTCAGAATCTGCAAAATGTTAATTATTTTACCAAAATAAGAGGGATCATACAAAACACATGTTATTTTTTTATTTAGTACTGACCTGAATAAGATATATCTCATAAAAGACATTTACATATAGTCTATAAGAGAAAATAATAGTGGAATTTATAAAAATGACCCTGTTCAAAAGTTTACATACACTTGATTCTTAATACCGTTGTTACCAGAATGATGCACAGCTGTGTTTTGTTTTTGTTGTTCATGAGTCCTGTGTTTGTCCTGAACAGTTAAACTGCCTGCTGATCTTTAGAAAAACATTTCATTTCCCACAAAGTCTTTGGTTTTTCAGCATTTTCATGTATTTGAACACTATCCAACAATGACTGCATGATTTTGAGATCCACCTTTTCACACTGAAGACAACTGAGGGACTCATATGCAACTATTACAGAAGGTACAAACACTCACTGATGCTCCAGAAGGAAAAACTTTTTGAATTTGAAGATCAGTGTAAATTAAACTTATTTTTGTCTTTTTGGAAACATATAAAAATCTTCTGTAGCTTCCAAAGGGCAGTACTAAATGAAAAAATATGATATTTAGGCAAAATAAGAAAAATTCTTCATTCTGTTCATAAGTTTTCACCCCCTGACTCTTAATGCATTGTTTTTTCCTTCTGAAGCATTATTAAGCATTTGAACTTTCTATAATATTTGCATATGAGTCACTCAGGAAAATATGGATCTTAAAACCATACAGCCATTGCTGGATAATGCTGAAAAAAAAAAAAAAAAAAACTAAGAATTTGTGGGACCTGAAGGATTTTTCTGAAGAACAACAGGCAGTTTAACTGTTCAGGACAAACAAGGGACTCATGAACTATCACTAAACAAAAAAAAAAAAAAAAAAAGCAGCTGTGGACCATTCAGGTAGCAACACAGTATTAAGAATCAAGCGTATGTAAACAGGGACATTTTTATAAATTCAATTGTTATTTTCTGTTGTGGATTATATGTAAACATCTTTTATATTAAATATTTTATTCAGGTCAGTACTGAATAAAAAAATATTATGCTTTTTGTATAATCCCTCTTATTTTGCAGATTCTGCAAGGCATATGTAAAATTTTGACTTCAAATGTATATAATACAATACAGTGTTGTAATATATGGGCTTTTACCCCGAGCATCTCTTCAGGGAGTTCCTTCAGGAGAGCGATCTGCTCAGCATCTTTTGCAGTGATCCGAAAAACCTGGTCACTGCAGAGACATTAATACTTAGTAGTGATACTGTTCTCAATATTCAGTGGACCTATTTTGCATGATTTAGATATATCAGAATAGGCAGATTAGGAAATCTGTTTCTACATATTATATCATAGAACATATCAACTACTCCACTGTGTGTTTATATGTTATATAAAGATATAAGAGAAATAGAGACACAAGATTTGCAAACTCACCCCTCAAAAGTCAATTTGCCAAACACCGCCACAAAAAGAGCGGATAGAACCAGTAACCCCTTCATCTTGCTGCTTGAAGTAGAGTTTCCCACAGTAAGTGACCACCTTTATATACAGTACTCACATAGTGATTGTGACTGTCACTGGAGTCATGGGTCAGACAAACCTGCTGCTTTGGTTCTCACAAGCTTATAAAACACTGATGATGGAATTTTAAGGATGAGAACACTGCACCTGTTCTCTCGCCTGTTCCTTAATATAGCAACTCAGGGTTTTTTTCAGAAGAAAATAAGTTGATGTATCAACAGTATTTTAAGTCCTCATATCATAATTCCTTGTCAAATGAATAACTAAACTGGAATTTTAGTCCACAGTCACTACAGTGCATGTTTTTTATCTGGTCTTTTATCCACACCTTCTTATTTGTTTTTTGTGTGATGATGATTTCATATTGTAAAAAGTGACATAATCTTGATCATTATGGAAGCATTGGTCAGTATAAGGCTAAAATCAGTAATGTTTTACAAAATTTAATTCACTTAGGATTTTTTAGCTGAAATAGAGTTACATTATAGCTGGGTTTTAGTACATTATTTTCTTTTTTTATTGTAAATATATTTGTAAATGAATAAATGCATATATTTTGTATAATATATAAACTGAATTATAAAGAGCAACGATCTAGATCACATTTTTAAATTAATTTTTTTATCCATTTTCTTTCTTTTCTTTTTTTTTGCAGTACCAAGAAACTATTTATCAGTTGTAAATGTTTATTAACATTTACTAATCATTAGTACCTTTTAGCAGTCATCTAAAATGCAAAATGTGCCTCAGATGTGTCCCAAATTACCTAAATTTACCGTATTTACACATTTTTACAAATCCACAGCTATTTAAATATACATTAACTATCTATATGATCTGTTAAGCATTATCTAATATCTGTTAATGCTTTTTTAATGATAGTTATTATAAAGTGTTATGGTCATGGTTAATGTACACATTACATCCCATAATTGCATGATAAATAGGGCAAAATCCACCCAATAAAAGAAATCACCCAATAGGTGTCAGACATGTAAATGCAGAATGGCATCACAGTGTTGTTCAAATAATGCAAGTTTTGAACTCTTTCACTTCAAATTATTGACTGAATTGATGAGTTGATAATTATTTTAATACTTTGATAGATATTAAATTATGTATTATTTTGTTGAAATAAAATAAAAAAATAAAAAAACACTAAAAACTAAAATCAATCGTTAAAAACTGAAATCAGTCTTAAAAGTGATTTTGAAATCAAAGCATTATAATGTACAGTAGAATGAATATGTGGATCTTCATTTTTTTGGGAGTTTATTTTTGAGATATGCATATTCAGTGGATCTAACATGTTATTTAGTAATTGATTGTAGAATTCTTTGTTTATATTTAAAAACTTTTTTCCCTCAGTTATAACTTTTTCTTATCAATTTTAGTTATTTTTGTAACTAGTAAAATGTGTACACGTTTTGTCAAAGTAAATAACAGCGAAAGCTAGTAGGAAAATGAAGACTTACTCATGTAAATGTCTCCATCTGCTGGGTTTGCGTTGCATCGCGTCCTTCTTGTGATCGTGGTAAATATAAATCTTATTCCTCACAGCATATCTTCATTCAGAAACAAACTGTAACCAAGATGAACTTGAAGTCATGTTGCTTTGTTGCGGTAATGTGGGAGTTTCCTCATGTACAGAATGATACTCCGGTCCTTGCCGTGCTTGTAGCACATGGCTAATTTGCATATCTAAAGGAATGTCGCTAGTGGGCGCGGTCACATTAGAGATAATTAGTTGGAACTGGATAAACTAGACATCTCCTTGGTTTCATATGGATTAATTTATCACAGATTATTTGTTTTTGATAAAACTTACTTCGTTTAAAAGCATACATCTCAAGCTTTCAGCAGATACCACTTTTCTGTTTGTGTGCTTAGTATTCACCAAGTTTGAAAGATTTAAGTGATGCATTTCTAAAAGCAGTTCGCGGAGACAGAGAAAACAGAAATCACCCTGTTTGTTTTCTTTATTCTAAATAAAAAAGCACAACTTTCTGCTGTTCTTGTGAGTGTGCACAAATAAAAGTACACACTTTACAGTTTCCAATGATGTATATCTCTAATTTGCATGACTAAAACTGACAAAGCATTTTTAGTGTCTTTTGCGCTGATCTAAAAAAAATGAGCTGGTATCGCCGGCGATACAGCCGGCCTCTGGGAGTTAATGATGAATTTGACCTCATTTATGGAGGTGGTAGCACATTCCGCTGGCTGATTGAACCTGTCAGGATGCGCTACCCCTCTATCAGAGCAGCTTCATTAAACCGAAACAGAACAAGTTCAACTGTTGCTTGCAGTAGTCAGATTCTGGTTAATCTCCAAAGCTAAGCAGGCCCGAGCCTGCTCTGTGCATGGTTGGGGGACACTTTGTGGAAAACTAGCTTCCTGCGGGAGATAGTTTTAGTCAAGCCAGCAGGGGTTGCTCATTCCCTGATATGTACTTTAGGTTCCAAAAGTCAAAATATACAAAAATGACTTCTGCAGTGTAAGGCTTTTGATGAAGCATTAAATCGCCCCATGTAAAGATGAGTGTCCTTCGGATGAGGCATTAAACAGGCCTCCTGACTTTCTGTGGTCATTAATTCCCTACATTAATGATGAATTTGACCTCATTCATGGAGGTGGTAGTGCATTCCGCCGGACTTATAGAGCTTGGCAGGTTGCGCTTTGTGAAAAACTAGTCTGGCCAGCAGGGGGGGCTCTTTCCCTGACATGTACCTATGGGATCAAACGTCCTAATACAACGAGGCAGATTCCAGGCTGTGGAAAGGAGCAAATGTTTTTCTGAAACCTTAATCCGGCCCCAGGAAAAAGGAGTGTCCTTCGCAAGAGGCATTAAACTAGCCTCCTGACTTTCTGTGGTCATTAATTCCCTACCGTAATGATGAATTTGACCGCATTTATGGAGGTGGTAGCACATTCCGCTTGCCTGATTGAACCTGTCAGGATACGCTACCCCTCTATCAGAGTAGCTTCATTCAACCACAAAGTCAGAAGTTCAACTGTTATTTGCAGTAGTCAGATTATGGTTAATCTCCAAAGCTAAACAGGGCCATTTCTGTTCTGTACATGGATGGGGGACCCTTTGTGGAAAACTAGCTTCCTGCGGGAGATAGTTTTAGTCCAGCCAGCAGGGGTTGCTCATTCCCTGATATGTACTTTAGGTTCCAAAAGTCCAAATATACAAAAATGACTTCTGCAGTGTAAGGCTTTTGATGAAGCACTAAATCGCCCCATGTAAAAATGAGTGTCCTTCGGATGAGGCATTAAACAGGCCTCCTGACTTTCTGTGGTCATTAATTCCCTACCTTAATGATGAATTTGACCTCATTTATGGAGGTGGTAGCACATTCCGCTTGCCTGATTGAACCTGTCAGGATACGCTACCCCTCTATCAGAGCAGCTTCATTCAACCACAAAGTTAAAAGTTCAGCTGTTACTTGCAGTAGTAGGATTCTGGTTAATCTTCAAAGCTAAGCAGGCCCGAGCCTGCTCTGTGCATGGATGGGGGACACTTTGTGAAAAACTAGCTTCCTGCGGGAGATAGTTTTAGTCCAGCCAGCAGGGGTTGCTCATTCCCTGATATGTACTTTAGGTTCCAAAAGTCAAAATATACAAAAATGACTTCTGCAGTGTAAGGCTTTTGATGAAGCATTAAATCGCCCCATGTAAAGATGAGTGTCCTTCGGATGAGGCATTAAACAGGCCTCCTGACTTTCTGTGGTGATTAATTCCCTACCTTAATGATGAATTTGATCTCATTCATGGAGGTGGTAGTGCATTCCGCCGGCCTTATAGAGCTTGGCAGGTTGCGCTTCCTTTGTGAAAAACTAGTCTGGCCAGCAGGGGGGGCTCTTTCCCTGACATGTACCTATGGGATCAAACGTCCTAATACAACGAGGCAGATTCCAGGCCGTGAAAAGGAGCAAATGTTTTTATGAAACCTTAATCCGGCACCTGTAAAAAGGAGCATCCTTCAAATGAGGCATTAAACTGGCGTCCTGACTTTCTGTGGTCATTAATTCCCTACCTTAATGATGAATTTGACCTAATTTATGGAGGTGGTAGCACAGTCTGCTGGCCTGATTGAACCTGTCAGGATGCGCTACCCCTCTATCAGAGCAGCTTCATTCAACCGAAACACAACAAGTTCAACTGTTGCGTGCAGTAGTCAGATTCTGGTTACTTTCTAAAGCTAAGCAGGCCCGAGCCTTCTCTGTGCATGGATGGGGGACACTTTGTGGAAAACTAGCTTCCTGTGGGAGATAGTTTTAGTCCAGTCAGCAGGGGTTGCTCATTCCATGATATGTATTTTAGGTTCCAAAAGTCCATATATACAAAAATGACTTCTGCAGTGTAAGGCTTTTGATGAAGCATTAAATCGCCCCATGTAAAAATGAGTGTCCTTCGGATGAGGCATTAAACAGGCCTCCTGACTTTCTGTGGTCATTAATTCCCTACCTTAATGATGAATTTGACCTAATTTATGGAGGTGGTAGCGCAATCTGCCGGCCTTATAGAGCCTGGCAGGTTGCGCTACCTTTGTGAAAAACTAGTCCCACCAGCAGGGGGTGCTCTTTCCCTGACATGTACCTATGGGATCAAACGTCATAATACAACGAGGCAGATTCCAGGCCGTGAAAAGGAGCAAATGTTTTTATGAAACCTTAATCCGGCCCCAGTAAAAAGGAGTGTCCTTCGCAAGAGGCATTAAACTGGCCTCCTGACTTTCTGTGGTCATTAATTCCCTACCTTAATGATGAATTTGACCTCATTTATGGAGGTGGTAGCACATTCCGCTGGCCTGATTGAACCTGTCAGGATGCGCTACCCCTCTATCAGAGCAGCTTCATTCAACCAAAACAGAACAAGTTCAACTGTTGCTTGCAGTAGTCAGATTCTGGTTACTCTCTAAAGCCAAGCAGACCCGAGCCTGCTCTGTGCATGGATGGGGGACACTTTGTGGAAAGCTAGCTTCCTGTGGGATATAGTTTTAGTCCAGTCAGCAGGGGTTGCTCATTCCATGATATGTATTTTAGGTTCCAAAAGTCCAAATATACAAAAATGACTTCTGCAGTGTAAGGCTTTTGATGAAGCATTAAATCGCCCCATGTAAAAATGAGTGTCCTTCGGATGAGGCATTAAACAGGCCTCCTGACTTTCTGTGGTCATTAATTCTCTACCTTAATGATGAATTTGACCTAATTTATGGAGGTGGTAGCGCAACCTGCCGGCCTTATAGAGCCTGGCAGGTTGCGCTACCTTTGTGAAAAACTAGTCCCACCAGCAGGGGGTGCTCTTTCCCTGACATGTACCTATGGGATCAAACGTCCTAATACAACGAGGCAGATTCCAGGCTGTCGAAAGGAGCAAATGTTTTTCTGAAACCTTAATCCGGCACCTGTAAAAAGGAGCATCCTTCGCATGAGGCATTAAACTGGCCTCCTGACTTTCTGTGGTCATTAATTCCCTATCTTAATGATGAATTTGACCTCATTTATGGAGGTGGTAGCACATTCCGCTTGCCTGATTGAACCTGTCAGGATACGCTACCCCTCTATCAGAGCAGCTTCATTCAACCACAAAGTTAAAAGTTCTACTGTTATTTGCAGTAGTCAGATTATGGTTAATCTCCAAAGCTAAACAGGGCCAAGCCTGATCTGTACATGGATAGGAGACCCTTTGTGGAAAGCTAGCTTCCTGCGGGAGATAGTTTTAGTCCAGCCAGCAGGGGTTGCTCATTCCCTGATATGTACTTTAGGTTCCAAAAATCCAAATATATAGAAAAATGACTTCTGCGCTGTAAGGCTTTTGATAAAGCATTAAATCGCCCCATGTAAAAATGAGTGTCCTTCGGATGAGGCATTAAACAGGCCTCCTGACTTTCTGTGGTCATTAATTCCCTACCTTAATGATGAATTTGACCTCATTTATGGAGGTGGTAGCGCAATCTGCCGGCCTTATAGAGCCTGGCAGGTTGCGCTACCTTTGTGAAAAACTAGTCCCACCAGCAGGGGGTGCTCTTTCCCTGACATGTACCTATGGGATCAAACGTCCTAATACACAGAGGCAGATTCCAGGCTGTGGAAAGGAGCAAATGTTTTTCTGAAACCTTAATCCGGCACCTGTAAAAAGGAGCGTCCTTCGCATGAGGCATTAAACTGGCCTCCTGACTTTCTATGGTCATTAATTCCCTACCGTAACGATGAATTTGACCTCATTTATGGAGGTGGTAGCACATTCCGCTTGCCTGATTGAACCTGTCAGGATACGCTACCCCTCTATCAGAGCAGCTTCATTCAAACACAAAATTAAAAGTTCAACTGTTATTTGCAGTAGTCAGATTATGGTTAATCTCCAAAGCTAAACAGGGCCAAGCCTGATCTGTACATGGATGGGAGACCCTTTGTGGAAAGCTAGCTTCCTGCGGGAGACAGTTTTAGTCCAGCCAGCAGGGGTTGCTCATTCCCTGATATGTACTTTAGGTTCCAAAAGTCCAAATATATAGAAAAATGACATCTGCGCTGTAAGGCTTTTGATGAAGCATTAAATCGCCCCATGTAAAAATGAGTGTCCTTCGGATGAGGCATTAAACAGGCCTCCTGACTTTCTGTGGTCATTAGCCGCTTTTCCACTGTCGGGCCAGTGCGAGCCAGTGCTAAGAGCGTGCCGGGCGGGGCCAATGGCCTCGAGTCGCAAGCACCAAGACCAAAAGTAAGCTGCGTTTCCACTATCGAGCCAGTAGCCTGGCTGCGCAAACTTAAAGCCCGCCCTTTACACACCTCTTTGAATCAAACGTCACGAAACCTCTCCCCTTTCAGCGGGGAGATTGAAAGTAAGTCACCGTAGTGTGATTATCGAAGGAAGAGAGCCGAAGCGGCTGTTTGCTCCTTTCGGTGTTTTCTTGGTGGAAGATGAGGCAGCGTAAACAAGATGCGAAGACGGAGGCTCAGCAGCGTTTACGGCGAAAGCTTATATTAGCTGCAAGGCAAAAAGAACAATAAATCGACGTGGACGCCGGATACAGCGAATGCAGAAACGTCTAATGTTGGTGATGTCTGTTCTGATGCAAGAAGTGCTCTGCAACAGTTGTTTATGCAGCAGCAATATTTGTATTATATTACATTAATAAATCACTTGAAAAGAATCTTTGTTTTTATGACCGACACACAAGTCTTTCGTCTAACTTTGTATTACATTCAGCTAAATGTTGCATATTATCTACACACTACTGCAAAAAATAACTACACAGTTGTACTTCTAGTATAATTTTGTATGCTTTTATTTAGGTACAGATACAGGTACAGTGTATGTTAACAATTTATCAAGGTGTGTTGGTGAGTTTCTGTGGGTTTTTTTGGACGATGTAAATAAACTTATACATCAGATCTCATTTTTATAGGATCTTATTTGCATTTTTCCAAATTTATATACGAGTAGATACTATCAGACAGGCATTTAAATGTTTTAATCACATATCTTTAACAACAGTTAATAGTGTAACGATTACTGAATAGGACCTGATTTACACAGGACACAAAAGGTGCCCCATCAGATAACCATTTAAGTAATGTGCCCATCAAAACGGCATTTAATATCTGCCTAATGTAAGTTTCTTCTCTGGGCACCGCTTTGTCCATTGTGCGTTTTTATGGCTTTGTACTGCGCCGTGCGCCCGCAATTTCTTCAACTTGTCTCGAACTTTCATTGTGGTGCGCTGGATATTTAGCTTTGCGAATCCAGCAACGATGTATTTTATCACGTCTTTGTTTCTGCAGACGCCGTCAAACTGGCGTTGTATATTGTCATCGGCCCAAATACACAAAAGCCCTGTATTAGTAATACAGCGAAATGCGCATACCGCAGACACACTCCGCCTTTCACTTTGACCACGCCTCAAGCCCCGGCTGGCCCGCTTTGGCCCAAGGTTTTCGTCGGGCCGAAAAACCCGGGCCATTGGCCCTGAGGAAGCACCGACGAGGCACGATCAGGCACCGGAAGTGACAGTGGAAACGCGACTGGCTCTGGCACGCACTAGCACGCCGGCTTTTGGCCCGACAGTGGAAACACGGCTATTAATTCCCTACCTTAATGATGAATTTGACCTCATTTATGGAGGTGGTAGCGCAATCTGCCGGCCTTATAGAGCCTGGCAGGTTGCGCTACCCCTCTATCAGAGCAGCTTCATTCAACCGAAACAAAACAAGTTCAACTGTTGCGTGCAGTAGTCAGATTATGGTTACTTTCTAAAGCTAAGCAGTCCCGAGCCTGCTCTGTGCATGGATGGGGGACACTTTGTGGAAAACTAGCTTCCTGTGGGATATAGTTTTAGTCCAGTCAGCAGGGGTTGCTCATTCCATGATATGTATTTTAGGTTCCAAAAGTCCAAATATACAAAAATGACTTCTGCAATGTAAGGCTTTTGATGAAGCATTAAATCGCCCCATGTAAAAATGAGTGTCCTTCGGATGAGGCATTAAACAGGCCTCCTGACTTTCTGTGGTCATTAATTCTCTACTTTAATGATGAATTTGACCTCATTTATGGAGGTGGTAGCGCAATCTGCCGGCCTTATAGAGCCTGGCAGGTTGTGCTACCTTTGTGAAAAACTAGCCCCACCAGCAGGGGGTGCTCTTTCCCTGACATGTACCTATGGTATCAAACGTCCTAATACAACGAGGCAGATTCCAGGCTGTGGAAAGGAGCAAATGTTTTTCTGAAACCTTAATCCGGCACCTGTAAAAAGGAGCATCCTTCGCATGAGGCATTAAACTGGCCTCCTGACTTTCTGTGGTCATTAATTCCCTACCTTAATGATGAATTTGACCTCATTTATGGAGGTGGTAGCACATTCCGCTGGCCTGATTGAACCTGTCAGGATGCGCTACCCCTTTATCAGAGCAGCTTCATTCAACCAAACTGAACAAGTTCAAATGTTGCTTGCAGTAGTCAGATTATGGTTAATCTCCAAAGCTAAACAGGGCCAAGCCTGTTCTGTACATGGATGGGAGACCCTTTGTGGAAAACTAGCGTCCTGCGGGAGACAGTTTTAGTCCAGCCAGCAGGGGTTGCTCATTCCCTGATATGTACTTTAAGTTCCAAAAGTCCAAATATACAAAAATGACTTCTGCGCTGTAAGGCTTTTGATGAAGCATTAAATCGCCCCATGTAAAAATGAGTGTCCTTCGGATGAGGCATTAAACAGGCCTCCTGACTTTCTGTGGTCATTAATTCCCTACCTTAATGATGAATTTGACCTCATTTATGGAGGTGGTAGCGCAATCTGCCGGCCTTATAGAGTCTGGCAGGTTGCGCTACCTTTGTGAAAAACTAGTCCCACCAGCAGGGGGTGCTCTTTCCCTTACATGTACCTATGGGATCAAACGTCCTAATACAACGAGGCAGATTCCAGGCTGTGGAAAGGAGCAAATGTTTTTCTGAAACCTTAATCCAGCACCTGTAAAAAGGAGCATCCTTCGCATGAGGCATTAAATTGGCCTCCTGACTTTCTGTGGTCATTAATTCCCTACCTTAATGATGAATTTGACCCCATTTATGGAGGTGGTAGCACATTCCGCTGGCCTGATTGAGCCTGCTTAGTCAAGCCAGCAGGGGTTGCTCATTCCCTGATATGTACTTTAGGTTCCAAAAGTCAAAATATACAAAAATGACTTCTGCAGTGTAAGGCTTTTGATGAAGCATTAAATCGCCCCATGTAAAGATGAGTGTCCTTTGGATGAGGCATTAAACAGGCCTCCTGACTTTCTGTGGTCATTAATTCCCTACCTTAATGATGAATTTGACCTCATTCATGGAGGTGGTAGTGCATTCTGCCGGCCTTATAGAGCTTGGCAGGTTGCGCTTCCTTTGTGAAAAACTAGTCTGGCCAGCAGGGGGGGGCTCTTTCCCTGACATGTACCTATGGGATCAAACGTCCTACAGTTTTTTACAATCGTTTTTGCACTAATAACTGAACCTTAATGTCATTTTTCAAAACTCTAGACACAAAACTCAAAACAGTCATTATTTGTAACACAGGCTGTCCAGTGTTCAAAACTTTGCATATTGCGTTCATATCTTTGAAGAAGCCTTACATTAGCAGAAGCATTGTTTCAAAAAACGAATTTATTATGAAATATCATAGGAACATTACTTTAGATCACTCATACACAAGTTACCCATAGTTTCAATGTGTTTTTGCTAGTACAATCATTAAATATAGTTGTACAAAATATGGGATTCAGGTTTCATTATTTTACTGTAGACTAGAGAGAATAGTACAGACACAATGGTATCATTGAAATACTGTAATGTGGAATTTACTGATGAAATAAATCACAACATAGGAAAAATTTAGCTAAAAAAAAGAAGAAAAAACAAAACAAAAACAATACAGTATACTGTAAACTGAATGGTTCCTCACTGCACTATGCATCTATGTTTCCATCAACCCGGTCTTGTGGATTTGGCCACAGGTTCTCATCTACATCACAATGGATGTTTTCATTTGCTAAACATCTTGGAAAGAATCCTCTGGCATGGCGAATCCAGGCCTGACACTGATCTGCTGTGATGTCATTGCATGCATCATCCATGGCCTGGAGAAGAGTGACTTGTTCGTGATGGTGCCTATCATAGACCTTCTACCTCCATGAGGAGAAAAACTCCTCAATTGGATTAAGGAAAGGGGAGTATGGAGGTAAATACAGGGTGAGACATTGTGGATGGGCCTGAAACCATGCTTGCACCATTCGAGCATGATGAAACTGAACATTATCCCAAACTATTACGTAGGTCACACCATCAGCTCTACAGACCTAATTTAGCTCATCAAGGAAGGCTATGAGGAGAACTGCATTATATGACCCAACACGAGGTCTGCGTCCAACCACTCCATCTTCTGATATAGCTGCACACATGGTGATATTGGCTCCACATTGTCCAGGTACTCCGACAGTTGCCCGCTGGCCAATTAAATTCCGACCTATCCTCCTTGTCTTGGCTAGGTTAAAGCCTGCCTCATCCAAAAATAAGAATTTGTGATGGTTTTCATCAGCATCTAGCTCCATCACCCTCTAAAAAGACAAAAACAATTACCGATTACAATGATAGAATGTTTAGGGGGTTTTTTCTCCCCCAAAACCTGGCAAATTGATCATACCTGAACATACTCATTCCTCAGTTGCTTCACTCTATCTGTATTTCTTTCAAAAGGCACATGGTATAGTTGCTTTAAAGACACCTGATGTCTTTTCAGCACCCGTGCAATAGTCGACAAACTTATGGCTTCCACATTTCTGAATATGTCGTCATTGTCCAAGATGTGTTGCCAAATTTCTGTAAGGCGAATATCATTTCTGACCCGAACCATATTGACCACAGCCTGCTCTTGTTGGTCAGTCAGATTTTTGCTTCTGCCTCCCCTATGTGGCCTAGTCTCTATTCTGCAGGGAGAAAGTCACAATAAGAACAAATTTACAGAAATCACATCACAATCTGTGGTACACACTGCCATGCTTCATACACTAATTCACTGTAACAGTTTCAAGTAGCTTAAATTTTAGTGGATTCTGAAGACTTACCGGTTTTCATTGTGGAAAGTTCTGATGATTGAGGCCACCAATGATTTTCTGAGGTTTGGTTGAAATATTGTAGCTGCTGCACTCATTGTCATGCCATGATTTAGGACATAGTCTACAACCATAGCTCTGATTTCATTCGACACCCTTTGCTGTTGCTGCCGGTGTCTAGGTCTGTGGTTTTGTCCTCTACCACGTTCACCTACACCTCTCAAACGAGGCCCATGGCCACCTCTCTGGTGAGGCCTAAGCCCTCCTCTATGACGAGGCCCACGGCCACCTCTCAAAAGAGGTGCTTGTCCCCTTCTATTCCTTTGACCACCATGCAATCCTAGCCTTTCACCTTCCACTTCTGGCTCCATGTCCTCACTATGTTGAGTAGGCTACTACAGTAGGATACCACTTATCTTACTTATATATGCAATACAAATATGTGAAATCAATCAGCAGTAATGAGTAGCCATTAACTCATTAAAGCCACAAAAACAATTACGTAAAAGTGACATCTTGCATACAGTAATGTTGAATATAAAAATGTGTTCTGTAAAAGAGGTACATGGGGACATAGAAACCAAAGAATGAAATATGACATCCATAGATAACACTGTTAAAAAGAGGTACCACAGAGTTACATTTTTGTTCCTGGGCAACAAAACATATAAAGGTACCTTTAAAGGTACACAATGGGTCCTTACTGTACAATTATGCACCCAAAAAAGTGTACCCTTGGGAACACCCCAGTGACAGCTACTTGTACCCTAAAAGGTATAGTTTTCTACCTTTTTAGTGCAGTGTAGTCCATCTGGGTCATATTCTGTGGTAATTGGTGTCAAATGATCTATCCTGAAACTGTCATAATCTAAACATGCACTATTTTCCATAAAATATATGCTTAAAGAGTAATGCAACAGTTATTTATCATTTTAAGCAGATGTATCAATTGATAGTTCGATCTTTGTAATGAAATGAATGCACACTCAACTCAGATGTAATGTGTGAGTTGCATTTTGAAATAGTAATACTTTGATGTTAAGTTGTGTCATTTTGAACAGGTGATTTAAGTTCAATGAACAAATTATCTTTGGCTTATGTGTATTGTATCCAAGCATTTGAAAAATGTGTTAAGTGGTTTGAAAAATGTGCATTTTTGATCATTGGTTGTGAATTATGTGTCTAGAGTTTTGAAAAATGACATTACGGTTCTGTTATTAGTGCAAAAACGATTGTAAAAAACTGTAATACAACGAGGCAGATTCCAGGCTGTGGAAAGGAGCAAATGTTTTTCTGAAACCTTAATCCGGCCCCAGTAAAAAGGAGTGTCCTTCGCAAGAGGCATTAAACTAGCCTCCTGACTTTCTGTGGTCATTAATTCCCTACCGTAATGATGAATTTGACCTCATTTATGGAGGTGGTAGCACATTCCGCTTGCCTGATTGAACCTGTCAGGATACGCTACCCCTCTATCAGAGCAGCTTCATTCAACCACAAAGTTAAAAGTTCAACTGTTATTTGCAGTAGTCAGATTATGGTTAATCTCCAAAACTAAACAGGGCCAAGCCTGATCTGTACATGGATGGGAGACCCTTTGTGGAAAGCTAGCTTCCTGCGGGAGATAGTTTTAGTCCAGCCAGCAGGGGTTGCTCATTCCCTGATATGTACTTTAGGTTCCAAAAGTCCAAATATATAGAAAAATGACTTCTGCGCTGTAAGGCTTTTGATGAAGCATTAAATCGCCCCATGTAAAAATGAGTGTCCTTCGGATGAGGCATTAAACAGGCCTCCTGACTTTCTGTGGTCATTAATTCCCTACCTTAATGATGAATTTGACCTCATTTATGGAGGTGGTAGCGCAATCTGCCGGCCTTATAGAGCCTGGCAGGTTGCGCTACCTTTGTGAAAAACTAGTCCCACCAGCAGGGGGTGCTCTTTCCCTGACATGTACCTATGGGATCAAACGTCCTAATACAACGAGGCAGATTCCAGGCTGTGGAAAGGAGCAAATGTTTTTCTGAAACCTTAATCCGGCACCTGTAAAAAGGAGCGTCCTTCGCATGAGGCATTAAACTGGCCTCCTGACTTTCTGTGGTCATTAATTCCCTACCTTAATGATGAATTTGACCTCATTTATGGAGGTGGTAATGCATTCAGCCGGCCTTATAGAGCTTGGCAGGTTGCGCTTCCTTTGTGAAAAACTAGTCTGGCCAGCAGGGGGCCTCTTTCATTGAAATGTACCTATTGGATCAAACATCCTAATACAACGAGGCAGATTCCAGGCCATGAAAAGGAGCAAATGTTTTTATGAAACCTTAATCCGGCCCCAGTAAAAAGGAGTGTCCTTCGCAACAGGCATTAAACTGGCCTCCTGACTTTCTGTGGTCATTAATTCCCTACCTTAATGATGAATTTGACCTCATTTATAGAGGTGGTAGCACATTCCGCTGGCCTGATTGAACCTGTCAGGATGCGCTACCCCTCTATCAGAGCAGCTTCATTCAACCGAAACAGAACAAGTTAAACTGTTGCTTGCCGTAGTCAGATTCTGGTTACTCTCTAAAGCTAAGCAGGCCTGACCCTGCTCTGTGCAAGGATGGGGGACTCTTCGTGGAAATCTAGCTTCCTGCGGGAGATATTTTAGTCCAGCCAGCAGGGGTTGCTCGTTCCCTGATATGTACTTTAGGTTCCAAAAGTCCAAATATACAAAAATGACTTCTGCAGTGTAAAGCTTTTGATGAAGCATTAAATCGCCCCATGTAAAAATGAGTGTCCTTCGGATGAGGCATTAAACAGGCCTCCTGACTTTCTGTGGTCATTAATTCCCTACCTTAATGATGAATTTGACCTCATTTATGGAGGTGGTAGTGCATTCCGCCGGCCTTAGAGATCTTGGCAGGTTGCGCTTCCGTTGTGAAAAACTAGACTGGCCAGCAGGGGGTGCTCTTTCCCTGACATGTACCTATGGGATTAAACGTCCTAATACAACGAGGCAGATTCCAGGCTGTGGAAAGGAGCAAATGTTTTAATGAAACCTTAATCCAACACCTGTAAAAAGGAGCGTCCTTCGCATGAGGCATTAAACTGGCCTCCTGACTTTCTGTGGTCATTAATTCCCTACCGTAATGATGAATTTGACCTCATTTATGGAGGTGGTAGCACATTCCGCTTGCCTGATTGAACCTGTCAGGATACGCTACCCCTCTATCAGAGCAGCTTCATTCAACCACAAAGTTAAAAGTTCAACTGTTATTTGCAGTAGTCAGATTATGGTTAATCTCCAAAACTAAACAGGGCCAAGCCTGATCTGTACATGGATGGGAGACCCTTTGTGGAAGGCTAGCTTCCTGCGGGAGATAGTTTTAGTCCAGCCAGCAGGGGTTGCTCATTCCCTGATATGTACTTTAGGTTCCAAAAGTCCAAATATATAGAAAAATGACTTCTGCGCTGTAAGGCTTTTGATGAAGCATTAAATCGCCCCATGTAAAAATGAGTGTCCTTCGGATGAGGCATTAAACAGGCCTCCTGACTTTCTGTGGTCATTAATTCCCTACCTTAATGATGAATTTGACCTCATTTATGGAGGTGGTAGCGCAATCTGCCGGCCTTATAGAGCCTGGCAGGTTGCGCTACCTTTGTGAAAAACTAGTCCCACCAGCAGGGGGTGCTCTTTCCCTGACATGTACCTATGGGATCAAACGTCCTAGTACAACGAGGCAGATTCCAGGCTGTGGAAAGGAGCAAATGTTTTTCTGAAACCTTAATCCGGCTCCTGTAAAAAGGAGCATCCTTCGCATAAGGCATTAAACTGGCCTCCTGACTTTCTGTGGTCATTAATTCCCTACCTTAATGATGAATTTGACCTCATTTATGGAGGTGGTAGCACATTCCGCTGGCTGATTGAACCTGTCAGGATGCGCTACCCCTCTATCAGAGCTGCTTCATTCAACCGAAGCAAAACAAGTTCAACTGTTGCTTGCAGTAGTCCGATTCTGGTTACTCTCTAAAGCTAAGCAGGCCAGAGCCTGGTCTGTGCATGGATGGGGGACACTTTGTGGTAAACTATCTTCCTGCATGAGATAGTTTTAGTCCAGCCAGCAGGGGTTGCTCATTCCCTGATATGTACTTTAGGTTCCAAAAGTCCAAATATACAAAAATGACTTCTGCGCTGTAAGGCTTTTGATGAAGCATTAAATCGCCCCATGTAAAAATGAGTGTCCTTCGGATGAGGCATTAAACAGGCCTCCTGACTTTCTGTGGTCATTAATTCCCTACCTTAATGATGAATTTGACCTCATTTATGGAGGTGGTAATGCATTCAGCCGGCCTTATAGAGCTTGGCAGGTTGCGCTTCCTTTGTGAAAAACTAGTATGGCCAGCAGGGGGGGCTCTTTCCCTGAAATGTACCTATTGGATCAAACATCCTAATACAACGAGGCAGATTCCAGGCCGTGAAAAGGAGCAAATGTTTTTATGAAACCTTAATCCGGCCCCAGTAAAAAGGAGTGTCCTTCGCAAGAGGCATTTAACTGGCCTCCTGACTTTCTGTGGTCATTAATTCCCTACCTTAATGATGAATTTGACCTCATTTATGGAGGTGGTAGCACATTCCGCTGGCCTGATTGAACCTGTCAGGATGCGCTACCCCTCTATCAGAGCAGCTTCATTCAAACGAAACAGAACAAGTTCAACTGTTGCTTGCCGTAGTCAGATTCTGGTTACTCTCTAAAACTAAGCAGGCCTGACCCTGCTCTGTGCAAGGATGGGGGACTCTTCGTGGAAATCTAGCTTCCTGCGGGAGATAGTTTCAGTCCACCCAGCAGGGGTTGCTCATTCCCTGATATGTACTTTAGGTTCCAAAAGTCCAAATATACAAAAATGACTTCTGCAGTGTAAAGCTTTTGATGAAGCATTAAATCGCCCCATGTAAAAATGAGTGTCCTTCGGATGAGGCATTAAACAGGCCTCCTGACTTTCTGTGGTCATTAATTCCCTACCTTAATGATGAATTTGACCTCATTTATGGAGGTGGTAGCGCAATCTGCCGGCCTTATAGAGCCTGGCAGGTTGCGCTACCTTTGTGAAAAACTAGTCCCACCAGCAGGGGGTGCTCTTTCCCTGACATGTACCTATGGGATCAAACGTCCTAATACAACGAGGCAGATTCCAGGCTGTGGAAAGGAGCAAATGTTTTTCTGAAACCTTAATCCGGCACCTGTAAAAAGGAGCATCCTTCGCATGAGGCATTAAACTGGCCTCCTGACTTTCTGTGGTCATTAATTCCCTACCTTAATGATGAATTTGACCTCATTTATGGAGGTGGTAGCACATTCCGCTGGCCTGATTGAACCTGTCAGGAT
Organism: Garra rufa; assembly: GCF_049309525.1. Lineage (NCBI taxonomy): Eukaryota > Metazoa > Chordata > Actinopteri > Cypriniformes > Cyprinidae > Garra > Garra rufa. The sequence goes on from NW_027394295.1 coordinate 137,763, forward strand.
GCGCTACCCCTCTATCAGAGCAGCTTCATTCAACCAAAACAGAACAAGTTCAACTGTTGCTTGCAGTAGTCAGATTATGGTTAATCTCCAAAGCTAAACAGGGCTAAGCCGGTTCTGTACTTGGATGGAGACCCTTTGTGGAAAACTAGCTTCCTGCGGGAGATAGTTTTAGTCCAGCCAGCAGGGGTTGCTCATTCCCTGATATGTACTTTAGGTTCCAAAAGTCCAAATATACAAAAATGACTTCTGCGCTGTAAGGCTTTTGATGAAGCATTAAATCAACCCATGTAAAAATGAGTGTCCTTCGGATGAGGCATTAAACAGGCCTCCTGACTTTCTGTGGTCATTAATTCCCTACCTTAATGATGAATTTGACCTCATTTATGGAGGTGGTAGCGCAATCTGCCGGCCTTATAGAGCCTGGCAGGTTGCGCTACCTTTGTGAAAAACTAGTCCCACCAGCAGGGGGTGCTCTTTCCCTGACATGTACCTATGGGATCAAACGTCCTAGTACAACGAGGCAGATTCCAGGCTGTGGAAAGGAGCAAATGTTTTTCTGAAACCTTAATCCGGCTCCTGTAAAAAGGAGCATCCTTCGCATAAGGCATTAAACTGGCCTCCTGACTTTCTGTGGTCATTAATTCCCTACCTTAATGATGAATTTGACCTCATTTATGGAGGTGGTAGCACATTCCGCTGGCTGATTGAACCTGTCAGGATGCGCTACCCCTCTATCAGAGCAGCTTCATTCAACCGAAGCAAAACAAGTTCAACTGTTGCTTGCAGTAGTCAGATTCTGGTTACTCTCTAAAGCTAAGCAGGCCAGAGCCTGGTCTGTGCATGGATGGGAGACACTTTGTGGTAAACTATCTTCCTGCATGAGATAGTTTTAGTCCAGCCAGCAGGGGTTGCTCATTCCCTGATATGTACTTTAGGTTCCAAAAGTCCAAATATACAAAAATGACTTCTGCGCTGTAAGGCTTTTGATGAAGCATTAAATCGCCCCATGTGAAAATGAGTGTCCTTCGGATGAGGCATTAAACAGGCCTCCTGACTTTCTGTGGTCATTAATTCCCTACCTTAATGATGAATTTGACCTCATTTATGGAGGTGGTAGCGCAATCTGCCGGCCTTATAGAGTCTGGCAGGTTGCGCTACCTTTGTGAAAAACTAGTCCCACCAGCAGGGGGTGCTCTTTCCCTGACATGTACCTATGGGATCAAACGTCATAATACAACGAGGCAGATTCCAGGCCGTGAAAAGGAGCAAATGTTTTTATGAAACCTTAATTCGGCCCCAATAAAAAGGAGTGTCCTTCGCAAGAGGCATTAAACTGGCCTCCTGACTTTCTGTGGTCATTAATTCCCTACCTTGATGATGAATTTGACCTCATTTATGGAGGTGGTAGCACATTCCGCTGGCCTGATTGAACCTGTCAGGATGCGCTACCCCTCTATCAGAGCAGCTTCATTCAACCAAAACAGAACAAGTTCAACTGTTGCTTGCAGTAGTCAGATTATGGTTAATCTCCAAAGCTAAACAGGGCCAAGCCTGTTCTGTACATGGATGGGAGACCCTTTGTGGAAAACTAGCTTCCTGCGGGAGATAGTTTTAGTCCAGCCAGCAGGGGTTGCTCATTCCCTGATATGTACTTTAGGTTCCAAAAGTCCAAATATACAAAAATGACTTCTGCGCTGTAAGGCTTTTGATGAAGCATTAAATCGCCCCATGTAAAAATGAGTGTCCTTCGGATGAGGCATTAAACAGGCCTCCTGACTTTCTGTGGTCATTAATTCCCTACCTTAATGATGAATTTGACCTCATTTATGGAGGTGGTAGCACATTCCGCTGGCCTGATTGAACCTGTCAGGATGCGCTACCCCTCTATCAGAGCAGCTTCATTCAACCAAAACAGAACAAGTTCAACTGTTGCTTGCAGTAGTCAGATTATGGTTAATCTCCAAAGCTAAACAGGGCAAAGCCGGTTCTGTACATGGATGGGAGACCCTTTGTGGAAAACTAGCTTCCTGCGGGAGATAGTTTTAGTCCAGCCAGCAGGGGTTGCTCATTCCCTGATATGTACATAAGGTTCCAAAAGTCCAAATATACAAAAATGACTTCTGCGCTGTAAGGCTTTTGATGAAGCATTAAATCAACCCATGTAAAAATGAGTGTCCTTCGGATGAGGCATTAAACAGGCCTCCTGACTTTCTGTGGTCATTAATTCCCTACCTTAATGATGAATTTGACCTCATTTATGGAGGTGGTAGCGCAATCTGCCGGCCTTATAGAGCCTGGCAGGTTGCGCTACCTTTGTGAAAAACTAGTCCCACCAGCAGGGGGTGCTCTTTCCCTGACATGTACCTATGGGATCAAACGTCCTAGTACAACGAGGCAGATTCCAGGCTGTGGAAAGGAGCAAATGTTTTTCTGAAACCTTAATCCGGCTCCTGTAAAAAGGAGCATCCTTCACATAAGGCATTAAACTGACCTCCTGACTTTCTGTGGTCATTAATTCCCTACCTTAATGATGAATTTGACCTCATTTATGGAGGTGGTAGCACATTCTGCTGGCTGATTGAACCTGTCAGGATGCGCTACCCCTCTATCAGAGCAGCTTCATTCAACCAAAACAGAACAAGTTCAACTGTTGCTTGCAGTAGTCAGATTATGGTTAATCTCCAAAGCTAAACAGGGCCAAGCCGGTTCTGTACATGGATGGGAGACCCTTTGTGGAAAACTAGCTTCCTGCGGGAGATAGTTTTAGTCCAGCCAGCAGGGGTTGCTCATTCCCTGATATGTACTTTAGGTTCCAAAAGTCCAAATATACAAAAATGACTTCTGCGCTGTAAGGCTTTTGATGAAGCATTAAATCAACCCATGTAAAAATGAGTGTCCTTCGGATGAGGCATTAAACAGGCCTCCTGACTTTCTGTGGTCATTAATTCCCTACCTTAATGATGAATTTGACCTCATTTATGGAGGTGGTAGCGCAATCTGCCGGCCTTATAGAGCCTGGCAGGTTGCGCTACCTTTGTGAAAAACTAGTCCCACCAGCAGGGGGTGCTCTTTCCCTGACATGTACCTATGGGATCAAACGTCCTAGTACAACGAGGCAGATTCCAGGCTGTGGAAAGGAGCAAATGTTTTTCTGAAACCTTAATCCGGCTCCTGTAAAAAGGAGCATCCTTCACATAAGGCATTAAACTGACCTCCTGACTTTCTGTGGTCATTAATTCCCTACCTTAATGATGAATTTGACCTCATTTATGGAGGTGGTAGCACATTCTGCTGGCTGATTGAACCTGTCAGGATGCGCTAACCCTCTATCAGAGCAGCTTCATTCAACCGAAGCAAAACAAGTTCAACTGTTGCTTGCAGTAGTCAGATTCTGGTTACTCTCTAAAGCTAAGCAGGCCAGAGCCTGGTCTGTGCATGGATGGGGGACACTTTGTGGTAAACTATCTTCCTGCATGAGATAGTTTTAGTCCAGCCAGCAGGGGTTGCTCATTCCCTGATATGTACTTTAGGTTCCAAAACTCCAAATATACAAAAATGACTTCTGCGCTGTAAGGCTTTTGATGAAGCATTAAATCGCCCCATGTAAAAATGAGTGTCCTTCGGATGAGGCATTAAACAGGCCTCCTGACTTTCTGTGGTCATTAATTCCCTACCTTAATGATGAATTTGACCTCATTTATGGAGGTGGTAGCGCAATCTGCCGGCCTTATAGAGCCTGGCAGGTTGCGCTACCTTTGTGAAAAACTAGTCCCACCCGCAGGGGGTGCTCTTTCCCTGACATGTACCTATGGGATCAAACGTCCTAATACAACGAGGCAGATTCCAGGCTGTGGAAGGGAGCAAATGTTTTTCTGAAACCTTAATCCGGCACCTGTAAAAAGGAGCATCCTTCGCATGAGGCATTAAACTGGCCTCCTGACTTTCTGTGGTCATTAATTCCCTACCTTAATGATGAATTTGACCTCAATTATGGAGGTGGTAGCACATTCCGCTGGCCTGATTGAACCTGTCAGGATGCGCTACCCCTCTATCAGAGCAGCTTCATTCAACCAAAACAGAACAAGTTCAACTGTTGCTTGCAGTAGTCAGATTATGGTTAATCTCCAAAGCTAAACAGGGCCAAGCCGGTTCTGTACATGGATGGGAGACCCTTTGTGGAAAACTAGCTTCCTGCGGGAGATAGTTTTAGTCCAGCCAGCAGGGGTTGCTCATTCCCTGATATGTACTTTAGGTTCCAAAAGTCCAAATATACAAAAATGACTTCTGCGCTGTAAGGCTTTTGATGAAGCATTAAATCAACCCATGTAAAAATGAGTGTCCTTCGGATGAGGCATTAAACAGGCCTCCTGACTTTCTGTGGTCATTAATTCCCTACCTTAATGATGAATTTGACCTCATTTATGGAGGTGGTAGCGCAATCTGCCGGCCTTATAGAGCCTGGCAGGTTGCGCTACCTTTGTGAAAAACTAGTCCCACCAGCAGGGGGTGCTCTTTCCCTGACATGTACCTATGGGATCAAACGTCCTAGTACAACGAGGCAGATTCCAGGCTGTGGAAAGGAGCAAATGTTTTTCTGAAACCTTAATCCGGCTCCTGTAAAAAGGAGCATCCTTCGCATAAGGCATTAAACTGGCCTCCTGACTTTCTGTGGTCATTAATTCCCTACCTTAATGATGAATTTGACCTCATTTATGGAGGTGGTAGCACATTCCGCTGGCTGATTGAACCTGTCAGGATGCGCTACCCCTCTATCAGAGCAGCTTCATTCAACCGAAGCAAAACAAGTTCAACTGTTGCTTGCAGTAGTCAGATTCTGGTTACTCTCTAAAGCTAAGCAGGCCAGAGCCTGGTCTGTGCATGGATGGGGGACACTTTGTGGTAAACTATCTTCCTGCATGAGATAGTTTTAGTCCAGCCAGCAGGGGTTGCTCATTCCCTGATATGTACTTTAGGTTCCAAAAGTCCAAATATACAAAAATGACTTCTGCGCTGTAAGGCTTTTGATGAAGCATTAAATCGCCCCATGTAAAAATGAGTGTCCTTCGGATGAGGCATTAAACAGGCCTCCTGACTTTCTGTGGTCATTAATTCCCTACCTTAATGATGAATTTGACCTCATTTATGGAGGTGGTAGCGCAATCTGCCGGCCTTATAGAGCCTGGCAGGTTGCGCTACCTTTGTGAAACACTAGTCCCACCAGCAGGGGGTGCTCTTTCCCTGACATGTACCTATGGGATCAAACGTCCTAATACAACGAGGCAGATTCCAGGCTGTGGAAAGGAGCAAATGTTTTTCTGAAACCTTAATCCGGCACCTGTAAAAATGAGTGTCCTTCGGATGAGGCATTAAACAGGCCTCCTGACTTTCTGTGGTCATTAATTCCCTACCTTAATGATGAATTTGACCTCATTTATGGAGGTGGTAGCGCAATCTGCCGGCCTTATAGAGCCTGGCAGGTTGCGCTACCTTTGTGAAAAACTAGTCCCACCAGCAGGGGGTGCTCTTTCTCTGACATGTACCTATGGGATCAAACGTCCTAATACAACGAGGCAGATTCCAGGCTGTGGAAAGGAGCAAATGTTTTTCTGAAACCTTAATCCGGCACCTGTAAAAAGGAGCATCCTTCGCATGAGGCATTAAACTGGCCTCCTGACTTTCTGTGGTCATTAATTCCCTACCTTAATGATGAATTTGACCTCATTTATGGAGGTGGTAGCACATTCCGCTGGCCTGATTGAACCTGTCAGGATGCGCTACCCCTCTATCAGAGCAGCTTCATTCAACCAAAACAGAACAAGTTCATCTGTTGCTTGCAGTAGTCAGATTATGGTTAATCTCCAAAGCTAAACAGGGCCAAGCCTGTTCTGTACATGGATGGGAGACCCTTTGTGGAAAACTAGCTTCCTGCGGGAGATAGTTTTAGTCCAGCCAGCAGGGGTTGCTCATTCCCTGATATGTACTTTAGGTTCCAAAAGTCCAAATATACAAAAATGACTTCTGCGCTGTAAGGCTTTTGATGAAGCATTAAATCGCCCCATGTAAAAATGAGTGTCCTTCGGATGAGGCATTAAACAGGCCTCCTGACTTTCTGTGGTCATTAATTCCCTACCTTAATGATGAATTTGACCTCATTTATGGAGGTGGTAATGCATTCAGCCGGCCTTATAGAGCTTGGCAGGTTGCGCTTCCTTTGTGAAAAACTAGTATGGCCAGCAGGGGGGGCTCTTTCCCTGAAATGTACCTATTGGATCAAACATCCTAATACAACGAGGCATATTCCAGGCCGTGAAAAGGAGCAAATGTTTTTATGAAACCTTAATCCGGCCCCAGTAAAAAGGAGTGTCCTTCGCAAGAGGCATTAAACTGGCCTCCTGACTTTCTGTGGTCATTAATTCCCTACCTTAATGATGAATTTGACCTCATTTATGGAGGTGGTAGCACATTCCGCTGGCCTGATTGAACCTGTCAGGATGCGCTACCCCTCTATCAGAGCAGCTTCATTCAAACGAATCAGAACAAGTTCAACTGTTGCTTGCCGTAGTCAGATTCTGGTTACTCTCTAAAGCTAAGCAGGCCTGACCCTGCTCTGTGCAAGGATGGGGGACTCTTCGTGGAAATCTAGCTTCCTGCGGGAGATAGTTTCAGTCCACCCAGCAGGGGTTGATCATTCCCTGATATGTACTTTAGGTTCCAAAAGTCCAAATATACAAAAATGACTTCTGCAGTGTAAAGCTTTTGATGAAGCATTAAATCGCCCCATGTAAAAATGAGTGTCCTTCGGATGAGGCATTAAACAGGCCTCCTGACTTTCTGTGGTCATTAATTCCCTACCTTAATGATGAATTTGACCTCATTTATGGAGGTGGTAGCGCAATCTGCCGGCCTTATAGAGCCTGGCAGGTTGCGCTACCTTTGTGAAAAACTAGTCCCACCCGCAGGGGGTGCTCTTTCCCTGACATGTACCTATGGGATCAAACGTCCTAATACAACGAGGCAGATTCCAGGCTGTGGAAAGGAGCAAATGTTTTTCTGAAACCTTAATCCGGCACCTGTAAAAAGGAGCATCCTTCGCATGAGGCATTAAACTGGCCTCCTGACTTTCTGTGGTCATTAATTCCCTACCTTAATGATGAATTTGACCTCATTTATGGAGGTGGTAGCACATTCCGCTGGCCTGATTGAACCTGTCAGGATGCGCTACCCCTCTATCAGAGCAGCTTCATTCAACCAAAACAGAACAAGTTCAACTGTTGCTTGCAGTAGTCAGATTATGGTTAATCTCCAAAGCTAAACAGGGCCAAGCCGGTTCTGTACATGGATGGGAGACCCTTTGTGGAAAACTAGCTTCCTGCGGGAGATAGTTTTAGTCCAGCCAGCAGGGGTTGCTCATTCCCTGATATGTACTTTAGGTTCCAAAAGTCCAAATATACAAAAATGACTTCTGCGCTGTAAGGCTTTTGATGAAGCATTAAATCAACCCATGTAAAAATGAGTGTCCTTCGGATGAGGCATTAAACAGGCCTCCTGACTTTCTGTGGTCATTAATTCCCTACCTTAATGATGAATTTGACCTCATTTATGGAGGTGGTAGCGCAATCTGCCGGCCTTATAGAGCCTGGCAGGTTGCGCTACCTTTGTGAAAAACTAGTCCCACCAGCAGGGGGTGCTCTTTCCCTGACATGTACCTATGGGATCAAATGTCCTAGTACAACGAGGCAGATTCCAGGCTGTGGAAAGGAGCAAATGTTTTTCTGAAACCTTAATCCGGCTCCTGTAAAAAGGAGCATCCTTCGCATAAGGCATTAAACTGGCCTCCTGACTTTCTGTGGTCATTAATTCCCTACCTTAATGATGAATTTGACCTCATTTATGGAGGTGGTAGCACATTCCGCTGGCTGATTGAACCTGTCAGGATGCGCTACCCCTCTATCAGAGCAGCTTCATTCAACCGAAGCAAAACAAGTTCAACTGTTGCTTGCAGTAGTCAGATTCTGGTTACTCTCTAAAGCTAAGCAGGCCAGAGCCTGGTCTGTGCATGGATGGGGGACACTTTGTGGTAAACTATCTTCCTGCATGAGATAGTTTTAGTCCAGCCAGCAGGGGTTGCTCATTCCCTGATATGTACTTTAGGTTCCAAAAGTCCAAATATACAAAAATGACTTCTGCGCTGTAAGGCTTTTGATGAAGCATTAAATCGCCCCATGTAAAAATGAGTGTCCTTCGGATGAGGCATTAAACAGGCCTCCTGACTTTCTGTGGTCATTAATTCCCTACCTTAATGATGAATTTGACCTCATTTATGGAGGTGGTAGCGCAATCTGCCGGCCTTATAGAGCCTGGCAGGTTGCGCTACCTTTGTGAAAAACTAGTCCCACCAGCAGGGGGTGCTCTTTCCCTGACATGTACCTATGGGATCAAACGTCCTAATACAACGAGGCAGATTCCAGGCTGTGGAAAGGAGCAAATGTTTCTCTGAAACCTTAATCCGGCACCTGTAAAAAGGAGCATCCTTCGCATGAGGCATTAAACTGGCCTCCTGACTTTCTGTGGTCATTAATTCCCTACCTTAATGATGAATTTGACCTCATTTATGGAGGTGGTAGCACATTCCGCTGGCCTGATTGAACCTGTCAGGATGCGCTACCCCTCTATCAGAGCAGCTTCATTCAACCAAAACAGAACAAGTTCAACTGTTGCTTGCAGTAGTCAGATTATGGTTAATCTCCAAAGCTAAACAGGGCCAAGCCGGTTCTGTACATGGATGGGAGACCCTTTGTGGAAAACTAGCTTCCTGCGGGAGATAGTTTTAGTCCAGCCAGCAGGGGTTGCTCATTCCCTGATATGTACTTTAGGTTCCAAAAGTCCAAATATACAAAAATGACTTCTGCGCTGTAAGGCTTTTGATGAAGCATTAAATCAACCCATGTAAAAATGAGTGTCCTTCGGATGAGGCATTAAACAGGCCTCCTGACTTTCTGTGGTCATTAATTCCCTACCTTAATGATGAATTTGACCTCATTTATGGAGGTGGTAGCGCAATCTGCCGGCCTTATAGAGCCTGGCAGGTTGCGCTACCTTTGTGAAAAACTAGTCCCACCAGCAGGGGGTGCTCTTTCCCTGACATGTACCTATGGGATCAAACGTCCTAGTACAACGAGGCAGATTCCAGGCTGTGGAAAGGAGCAAATGTTTTTCTGAAACCTTAATCCGGCTCCTGTAAAAAGGAGCATCCTTCGCATAAGGCATTAAACTGGCCTCCTGACTTTCTGTGGTCATTAATTCCCTACCTTAATGATGAATTTGACCTCATTTATGGAGGTGGTAGCACATTCCGCTGGCTGATTGAACCTGTCAGGATGCGCTACCCCTCTATCAGAGCAGCTTCATTCAACCGAAGCAAAACAAGTTCAACTTTTGCTTGCAGTAGTCAGATTCTGGTTACTCTCTAATGCTAAGCAGGCCAGAGCCTGGTCTGTGCATGGATGGGGGACACTTTGTGGTAAACTATCTTCCTGCATGAGATAGTTTTAGTCCAGCCAGCAGGGGTTGCTCATTCCCTGATATGTACTTTAGGTTCCAAAAGTCCAAATATACAAAAATGACTTCTGCGCTGTAAGGCTTTTGATGAAGCATTAAATCGCCCCATGTAAAAATGAGTGTCCTTCGGATGAGGCATTAAACAGGCCTCCTGACTTTCTGTGGTCATTAATTCCCTACCTTAATGATGAATTTGACCTCATTTATGGAGGTGGTAGCGCAATCTGCCGGCCTTATAGAGCCTGGCAGGTTGCGCTACCTTTGTGAAACACTAGTCCCACCAGCAGGGGGTGCTCTTTCCCTGACATGTACCTATGGGATCAAACGTCCTAATACAACGAGGCAGATTCCAGGCTGTGGAAAGGAGCAAATGTTTTTCTGAAACCTTAATCCGGCACCTGTAAAAATGAGTGTCCTTCGGATGAGGCATTAAACAGGCCTCCTGACTTTCTGTGGTCATTAATTCCCTACCTTAATGATGAATTTGACCTCATTTATGGAGGTGGTAGCGCAATCTGCCGGCCTTATAGAGCCTGGCAGGTTGCGCTACCTTTGTGAAAAACTAGTCCCACCAGCAGGGGGTGCTCTTTCCCTGACATGTACCTATGGGATCAAACGTCCTAATACAACGAGGCAGATTCCAGGCTGTGGAAAGGAGCAAATGTTTTTCTGAAACCTTAATCCGGCACCTGTAAAAAGGAGCATCCTTCGCATGAGGCATTAAACTGGCCTCCTGACTTTCTGTGGTCATTAATTCCCTACCTTAATGATGAATTTGACCTCATTTATGGAGGTGGTAGCACATTCCGCTGGCTGATTGAACCTGTCAGGATGCGCTACCCCTCTATCAGAGCTGCTTCATTCAACCGAAGCAAAACAAGTTCAACTGTTGCTTGCAGTAGTCAGATTCTGGTTACTCTCTAAAGCTAAGCAGGCCAGACCCTGGTCTGTGCATGGATGGGGGACACTTTGTGGTAAACTATCTTCCTGCATGAGATAGTTTTAGTCCAGCCAGCAGGGGTTGCTCATTCCCTGATATGTACTTTAGGTTCCAAAAGTCCAAATATACAAAAATGACTTCTGCGCTGTAAGGCTTTTGATGAAGCATTAAATCGCCCCATGTAAAAATGAGTGTCCTTCGGATGAGGCATTAAACAGGCCTCCTGACTTTCTGTGGTCATTAATTCCCTACCTTAATGATGAATTTGACCTCATTTATGGAGGTGGTAATGCATTCAGCCGGCCTTATAGAGCTTGGCAGGTTGCGCTTCCTTTGTGAAAAACTAGTATGGCCAGCAGGGGGGGCTCTTTCCCTGAAATGTACCTATTGGATCAAACATCCTAATACAACGAGGCAGATTCCAGGCCGTGAAAAGGAGCAAATGTTTTTATGAAACCTTAATCCGGCCCCAGTAAAAAGGAGTGTCCTTCGCAAGAGGCATTAAACTGGCCTCCTGACTTTCTGTGGTCATTAATTCCCTACCTTAATGATGAATTTGACCTCATTTATGGAGGTGGTAGCACATTCCGCTGGCCTGATTGAACCTGTCAGGATGCGCTACCCCTCTATCAGAGCAGCTTCATTCAAACGAAACAGAACAAGTTCAACTGTTGCTTGCCGTAGTCAGATTCTGGTTACTCTCTAAAGCTAAGCAGGCCTGACCCTGCTCTGTGCAAGGATGGGGGACTCTTCGTGGAAATCTAGCTTCCTGCGGGAGATAGTTTCAGTCCACCCAGCAGGGGTTGCTCATTCCCTGATATGTACTTTAGGTTCCAAAAGTCCAAATATACAAAAATGACTTCTGCAGTGTAAAGCTTTTGATGAAGCATTAAATCGCCCCATGTAAAAATGAGTGTCCTTCGGATGAGGCATTAAACAGGCCTCCTGACTTTCTGTGGTCATTAATTCCCTACCTTAATGATGAATTTGACCTCATTTATGGAGGTGGTAGCGCAATCTGCCGGCCTTATAGAGCCTGGCAGGTTGCGCTACCTTTGTGAAAAACTAGTCCCACCAGCAGGGGGTGCTCTTTCCCTGACATGTACCTATGGGATCAAATGTCCTAATACAACGAGGCAGATTCCAGGCTGTGGAAAGGAGCAAATGTTTTTCTGAAACCTTAATCCGGCACCTGTAAAAAGGAGCATCCTTCGCATGAGGCATTAAACTGGCCTCCTGACTTTCTGTGGTCATTAATTCCCTACCTTAATGATGAATTTGACCTCATTTATGGAGGTGGTAGCACATTCCGCTGGCCTGATTGAACCTGTCAGGATGCGCTACCCCTCTATCAGAGCAGCTTCATTCAACCAAAACAGAACAAGTTCAACTGTTGCTTGCAGTAGTCAGATTATGGTTAATCTCCAAAGCTAAACAGGGCCAAGCCGGTTCTGTACATGGATGGGATACCCTTTGTGGAAAACTAGCTTCCTGCGGGAGATAGTTTTAGTCCAGCCAGCAGGGGTTGCTCATTCCCTGATATGTACTTTAGGTTCCAAAAGTCCAAATATACAAAAATGACTTCTGCGCTGTAAGGCTTTTGATGAAGCATTAAATCAACCCATGTAAAAATGAGTGTCCTTCGGATGAGGCATTAAACAGGCCTCCTGACTTTCTGTGGTCATTAATTCCCTACCTTAATGATGAATTTGACCTCATTTATGGAGGTGGTAGCGCAATCTGCCGGCCTTATAGAGCCTGGCGGGTTGCGCTACCTTTGTGAAAAACTAGTCCCACCAGCAGGGGGTGCTCTTTCCCTGACATGTACCTATGGGATCAAACGTCCTAGTACAACGAGGCAGATTCCAGGCTGTGGAAAGGAGCAAATGTTTTTCTGAAACCTTAATCCGGCTCCTGTAAAAAGGAGCATCCTTCACATAAGGCATTAAACTGACCTCCTGACTTTCTGTGGTCATTAATTCCCTACCTTAATGATGAATTTGACCTCATTTATGGAGGTGGTAGCACATTCTGCTGGCTGATTGAACCTGTCAGGATGCGCTACCCCTCTATCAGAGCAGCTTCATTCAACCGAAGCAAAACAAGTTCAACTGTTGCTTGCAGTAGTCAGATTCTGGTTACTCTCTAAAGCTAAGCAGGCCAGAGCCTGGTCTGTGCATGGATGGGGGACACTTTGTGGTAAACTATCTTCCTGCATGAGATAGTTTTAGTCCAGCCAGCAGGGGTTGCTCATTCCCTGATATGTACTTTAGGTTCCAAAACTCCAAATATACAAAAATGACTTCTGCGCTGTAAGGCTTTTGATGAAGCATTAAATCGCCCCATGTAAAAATGAGTGTCCTTCGGATGAGGCATTAAACAGGCCTCCTGACTTTCTGTGGTCATTAATTCCCTACCTTAATGATGAATTTGACCTCATTTATGGAGGTGGTAGCGCAATCTGCCGGCCTTATAGAGCCTGGCAGGTTGCGCTACCTTTGTGAAAAACTAGTCCCACCCGCAGGGGGTGCTCTTTCCCTGACATGTACCTATGGGATCAAACGTCCTAATACAACGAGGCAGATTCCAGGCTGTGGAAGGGAGCAAATGTTTTTCTGAAACCTTAATCCGGCACCTGTAAAAAGGAGCATCCTTCGCATGAGGCATTAAACTGGCCTCCTGACTTTCTGTGGTCATTAATTCCCTACCTTAATGATGAATTTGACCTCAATTATGGAGGTGGTAGCACATTCCGCTGGCCTGATTGAACCTGTCAGGATGCGCTACCCCTCTATCAGAGCAGCTTCATTCAACCAAAACAGAACAAGTTCAACTGTTGCTTGCAGTAGTCAGATTATGGTTAATCTCCAAAGCTAAACAGGGCCAAGCCGGTTCTGTACATGGATGGGAGACCCTTTGTGGAAAACTAGCTTCCTGCGGGAGATAGTTTTAGTCCAGCCAGCAGGGGTTGCTCATTCCCTGATATGTACTTTAGGTTCCAAAAGTCCAAATATACAAAAATGACTTCTGCGCTGTAAGGCTTTTGATGAAGCATTAAATCAACCCATGTAAAAATGAGTGTCCTTCGGATGAGGCATTAAACAGGCCTCCTGACTTTCTGTGGTCATTAATTCCCTACCTTAATGATGAATTTGACCTCATTTATGGAGGTGGTAGCGCAATCTGCCGGCCTTATAGAGCCTGGCAGGTTGCGCTACCTTTGTGAAAAACTAGTCCCACCAGCAGGGGGTGCTCTTTCCCTGACATGTACCTATGGGATCAAACGTCCTAGTACAACGAGGCAGATTCCAGGCTGTGGAAAGGAGCAAATGTTTTTCTGAAACCTTAATCCGGCTCCTGTAAAAAGGAGCATCCTTCGCATAAGGCATTAAACTGGCCTCCTGACTTTCTGTGGTCATTAATTCCCTACCTTAATGATGAATTTGACCTCATTTATGGAGGTGGTAGCACATTCCGCTGGCTGATTGAACCTGTCAGGATGCGCTACCCCTCTATCAGAGCAGCTTCATTCAACCGAAGCAAAACAAGTTCAACTGTTGCTTGCAGTAGTCAGATTCTGGTTACTCTCTAAAGCTAAGCAGGCCAGAGCCTGGTCTGTGCATGGATGGGGGACACTTTGTGGTAAACTATCTTCCTGCATGAGATAGTTTTAGTCCAGCCAGCAGGGGTTGCTCATTCCCTGATATGTACTTTAGGTTCCAAAAGTCCAAATATACAAAAATGACTTCTGCGCTGTAAGGCTTTTGATGAAGCATTAAATCGCCCCATGTAAAAATGAGTGTCCTTCGGATGAGGCATTAAACAGGCCTCCTGACTTTCTGTGGTCATTAATTCCCTACCTTAATGATGAATTTGACCTCATTTATGGAGGTGGTAGCGCAATCTGCCGGCCTTATAGAGCCTGGCAGGTTGCGCTACCTTTGTGAAACACTAGTCCCACCAGCAGCGGGTGCTCTTTCCCTGACATGTACCTATGGGATCAAACGTCCTAATACAACGAGGCAGATTCCAGGCTGTGGAAAGGAGCAAATGTTTTTCTGAAACCTTAATCCGGCACCTGTAAAAATGAGTGTCCTTCGGATGAGGCATTAAACAGGCCTCCTGACTTTCTGTGGTCATTAATTCCCTACCTTAATGATGAATTTGACCTCATTTATGGAGGTGGTAGCGCAATCTGCCGGCCTTATAGAGCCTGGCAGGTTGCGCTACCTTTGTGAAAAACTAGTCCCACCAGCAGGGGGTGCTCTTTCTCTGACATGTACCTATGGGATCAAACGTCCTAATACAACGAGGCAGATTCCAGGCTGTGGAAAGGAGCAAATGTTTTTCTGAAACCTTAATCCGGCACCTGTAAAAAGGAGCATCCTTCGCATGAGGCATTAAACTGGCCTCCTGACTTTCTGTGGTCATTAATTCCCTACCTTAATGATGAATTTGACCTCATTTATGGAGGTGGTAGCACATTCCGCTGGCCTGATTGAACCTGTCAGGATGCGCTACCCCTCTATCAGAGCAGCTTCATTCAACCAAAATAGAACAAGTTCATCTGTTGCTTGCAGTAGTCAGATTATGGTTAATCTCCAAAGCTAAACAGGGCCAAGCCTGTTCTGTACATGGATGGGAGACCCTTTGTGGAAAACTAGCTTCCTGCGGGAGATAGTTTTAGTCCAGCCAGCAGGGGTTGCTCATTCCCTGATATGTACTTTAGGTTCCAAAAGTCCAAATATACAAAAATGACTTCTGCGCTGTAAGGCTTTTGATGAAGCATTAAATCGCCCCATGTAAAAATGAGTGTCCTTCGGATGAGGCATTAAACAGGCCTCCTGACTTTCTGTGGTCATTAATTCCCTACCTTAATGATGAATTTGACCTCATTTATGGAGGTGGTAATGCATTCAGCCGGCCTTATAGAGCTTGGCAGGTTGCGCTTCCTTTGTGAAAAACTAGTATGGCCAGCAGGGGGGGCTCTTTCCCTGAAATGTACCTATTGGATCAAACATCCTAATACAACGAGGCATATTCCAGGCCGTGAAAAGGAGCAAATGTTTTTATGAAACCTTAATCCGGCCCCAGTAAAAAGGAGTGTCCTTCGCAAGAGGCATTAAACTGGCCTCCTGACTTTCTGTGGTCATTAATTCCCTACCTTAATGATGAATTTGACCTCATTTATGGAGGTGGTAGCACATTCCGCTGGCCTGATTGAACCTGTCAGGATGCGCTACCCCTCTATCAGAGCAGCTTCATTCAAACGAAACAGAACAAGTTCAACTGTTGCTTGCCGTAGTCAGATTCTGGTTACTCTCTAAAGCTAAGCAGGCCTGACCCTGCTCTGTGCAAGGATGGGGGACTCTTCGTGGAAATCTAGCTTCCTGCGGGAGATAGTTTCAGTCCACCCAGCAGGGGTTGCTCATTCCCTGATATGTACTTTAGGTTCCAAAAGTCCAAATATACAAAAATGACTTCTGCAGTGTAAAGCTTTTGATGAAGCATTAAATCGCCCCATGTAAAAATGAGTGTCCTTCGGATGAGGCATTAAACAGGCCTCCTGACTTTCTGTGGTCATTAATTCCCTACCTTAATGATGAATTTGACCTCATTTATGGAGGTGGTAGCGCAATCTGCCGGCCTTATAGAGCCTGGCAGGTTGCGCTACCTTTGTGAAAAACTAGTCCCACCCGCAGGGGGTGCTCTTTCCCTGACATGTACCTATGGGATCAAACGTCCTAATACAACGAGGCAGATTCCAGGCTGTGGAAAGGAGCAAATGTTTTTCTGAAACCTTAATCCGGCACCTGTAAAAAGGAGCATCCTTCGCATGAGGCATTAAACTGGCCTCCTGACTTTCTGTGGTCATTAATTCCCTACCTTAATGATGAATTTGACCTCATTTATGGAGGTGGTAGCACATTCCGCTGGCCTGATTGAACCTGTCAGGATGCGCTACCCCTCTATCAGAGCAGCTTCATTCAACCAAAACAGAACAAGTTCAACTGTTGCTTGCAGTAGTCAGATTATGGTTAATCTCCAAAGCTAAACAGGGCCAAGCCGGTTCTGTACATGGATGGGAGACCCTTTGTGGAAAACTAGCTTCCTGCGGGAGATAGTTTTAGTCCAGCCAGCAGGGGTTGCTCATTCCCTGATATGTACTTTAGGTTCCAAAAGTCCAAATATACAAAAATGACTTCTGCGCTGTAAGGCTTTTGATGAAGCATTAAATCAACCCATGTAAAAATGAGTGTCCTTCGGATGAGGCATTAAACAGGCCTCCTGACTTTCTGTGGTCATTAATTCCCTACCTTAATGATGAATTTGACCTCATTTATGGAGGTGGTAGCGCAATCTGCCGGCCTTATAGAGCCTGGCAGGTTGCGCTACCTTTGTGAAAAACTAGTCCCACCAGCAGGGGGTGCTCTTTCCCTGACATGTACCTATGGGATCAAATGTCCTAGTACAACGAGGCAGATTCCAGGCTGTGGAAAGGAGCAAATGTTTTTCTGAAACCTTAATCCGGCTCCTGTAAAAAGGAGCATCCTTCGCATAAGGCATTAAACTGGCCTCCTGACTTTCTGTGGTCATTAATTCCCTACCTTAATGATGAATTTGACCTCATTTATGGAGGTGGTAGCACATTCCGCTGGCTGATTGAACCTGTCAGGATGCGCTACCCCTCTATCAGAGCAGCTTCATTCAACCGAAGCAAAACAAGTTCAACTGTTGCTTGCAGTAGTCAGATTCTGGTTACTCTCTAAAGCTAAGCAGGCCAGAGCCTGGTCTGTGCATGGATGGGGGACACTTTGTGGTAAACTATCTTCCTGCATGAGATAGTTTTAGTCCAGCCAGCAGGGGTTGCTCATTCCCTGATATGTACTTTAGGTTCCAAAAGTCCAAATATACAAAAATGACTTCTGCGCTGTAAGGCTTTTGATGAAGCATTAAATCGCCCCATGTAAAAATGAGTGTCCTTCGGATGAGGCATTAAACAGGCCTCCTGACTTTCTGTGGTCATTAATTCCCTACCTTAATGATGAATTTGACCTCATTTATGGAGGTGGTAGCGCAATCTGCCGGCCTTATAGAGCCTGGCAGGTTGCGCTACCTTTGTGAAAAACTAGTCCCACCAGCAGGGGGTGCTCTTTCCCTGACATGTACCTATGGGATCAAACGTCCTAATACAACGAGGCAGATTCCAGGCTGTGGAAAGGAGCAAATGTTTCTCTGAAACCTTAATCCGGCACCTGTAAAAAGGAGCATCCTTCGCATGAGGCATTAAACTGGCCTCCTGACTTTCTGTGGTCATTAATTCCCTACCTTAATGATGAATTTGACCTCATTTATGGAGGTGGTAGCACATTCCGCTGGCCTGATTGAACCTGTCAGGATGCGCTACCCCTCTATCAGAGCAGCTTCATTCAACCAAAACAGAACAAGTTCAACTGTTGCTTGCAGTAGTCAGATTATGGTTAATCTCCAAAGCTAAACAGGGCCAAGCCGGTTCTGTACATGGATGGGAGACCCTTTGTGGAAAACTAGCTTCCTGCGGGAGATAGTTTTAGTCCAGCCAGCAGGGGTTGCTCATTCCCTGATATGTACTTTAGGTTCCAAAAGTCCAAATATACAAAAATGACTTCTGCGCTGTAAGGCTTTTGATGAAGCATTAAATCAACCCATGTAAAAATGAGTGTCCTTCGGATGAGGCATTAAACAGGCCTCCTGACTTTCTGTGGTCATTAATTCCCTACCTTAATGATGAATTTGACCTCATTTATGGAGGTGGTAGCGCAATCTGCCGGCCTTATAGAGCCTGGCAGGTTGCGCTACCTTTGTGAAAAACTAGTCCCACCAGCAGGGGGTGCTCTTTCCCTGACATGTACCTATGGGATCAAACGTCCTAGTACAACGAGGCAGATTCCAGGCTGTGGAAAGGAGCAAATGTTTTTCTGAAACCTTAATCCGGCTCCTGTAAAAAGGAGCATCCTTCGCATAAGGCATTAAACTGGCCTCCTGACTTTCTGTGGTCATTAATTCCCTACCTTAATGATGAATTTGACCTCATTTATGGAGGTGGTAGCACATTCCGCTGGCTGATTGAACCTGTCAGGATGCGCTACCCCTCTATCAGAGCAGCTTCATTCAACCGAAGCAAAACAAGTTCAACTGTTGCTTGCAGTAGTCAGATTCTGGTTACTCTCTAAAGCTAAGCAGGCCAGAGCCTGGTCTGTGCATGGATGGGGGACACTTTGTGGTAAACTATCTTCCTGCATGAGATAGTTTTAGTCCAGCCAGCAGGGGTTGCTCATTCCCTGATATGTACTTTAGGTTCCAAAAGTCCAAATATACAAAAATGACTTCTGCGCTGTAAGGCTTTTGATGAAGCATTAAATCGCCCCATGTAAAAATGAGTGTCCTTCGGATGAGGCATTAAACAGGCCTCCTGACTTTCTGTGGTCATTAATTCCCTACCTTAATGATGAATTTGACCTCATTTATGGAGGTGGTAGCGCAATCTGCCGGCCTTATAGAGCCTGGCAGGTTGCGCTACCTTTGTGAAACACTAGTCCCACCAGCAGCGGGTGCTCTTTCCCTGACATGTACCTATGGGATCAAACGTCCTAATACAACGAGGCAGATTCCAGGCTGTGGAAAGGAGCAAATGTTTTTCTGAAACCTTAATCCGGCACCTGTAAAAATGAGTGTCCTTCGGATGAGGCATTAAACAGGCCTCCTGACTTTCTGTGGTCATTAATTCCCTACCTTAATGATGAATTTGACCTCATTTATGGAGGTGGTAGCGCAATCTGCCGGCCTTATAGAGCCTGGCAGGTTGCGCTACCTTTGTGAAAAACTAGTCCCACCAGCAGGGGGTGCTCTTTCTCTGACATGTACCTATGGGATCAAACGTCCTAATACAACGAGGCAGATTCCAGGCTGTGGAAAGGAGCAAATGTTTTTCTGAAACCTTAATCCGGCACCTGTAAAAAGGAGCATCCTTCGCATGAGGCATTAAACTGGCCTCCTGACTTTCTGTGGTCATTAATTCCCTACCTTAATGATGAATTTGACCTCATTTATGGAGGTGGTAGCACATTCCGCTGGCCTGATTGAACCTGTCAGGATGCGCTACCCCTCTATCAGAGCAGCTTCATTCAACCAAAATAGAACAAGTTCATCTGTTGCTTGCAGTAGTCAGATTATGGTTAATCTCCAAAGCTAAACAGGGCCAAGCCTGTTCTGTACATGGATGGGAGACCCTTTGTGGAAAACTAGCTTCCTGCGGGAGATAGTTTTAGTCCAGCCAGCAGGGGTTGCTCATTCCCTGATATGTACTTTAGGTTCCAAAAGTCCAAATATACAAAAATGACTTCTGCGCTGTAAGGCTTTTGATGAAGCATTAAATCGCCCCATGTAAAAATGAGTGTCCTTCGGATGAGGCATTAAACAGGCCTCCTGACTTTCTGTGGTCATTAATTCCCTACCTTAATGATGAATTTGACCTCATTTATGGAGGTGGTAATGCATTCAGCCGGCCTTATAGAGCTTGGCAGGTTGCGCTTCCTTTGTGAAAAACTAGTATGGCCAGCAGGGGGGGCTCTTTCCCTGAAATGTACCTATTGGATCAAACATCCTAATACAACGAGGCATATTCCAGGCCGTGAAAAGGAGCAAATGTTTTTATGAAACCTTAATCCGGCCCCAGTAAAAAGGAGTGTCCTTCGCAAGAGGCATTAAACTGGCCTCCTGACTTTCTGTGGTCATTAATTCCCTACCTTAATGATGAATTTGACCTCATTTATGGAGGTGGTAGCACATTCCGCTGGCCTGATTGAACCTGTCAGGATGCGCTACCCCTCTATCAGAGCAGCTTCATTCAAACGAAACAGAACAAGTTCAACTGTTGCTTGCCGTAGTCAGATTCTGGTTACTCTCTAAAGCTAAGCAGGCCTGACCCTGCTCTGTGCAAGGATGGGGGACTCTTCGTGGAAATCTAGCTTCCTGCGGGAGATAGTTTCAGTCCACCCAGCAGGGGTTGCTCATTCCCTGATATGTACTTTAGGTTCCAAAAGTCCAAATATACAAAAATGACTTCTGCAGTGTAAAGCTTTTGATGAAGCATTAAATCGCCCCATGTAAAAATGAGTGTCCTTCGGATGAGGCATTAAACAGGCCTCCTGACTTTCTGTGGTCATTAATTCCCTACCTTAATGATGAATTTGACCTCATTTATGGAGGTGGTAGCGCAATCTGCCGGCCTTATAGAGCCTGGCAGGTTGCGCTACCTTTGTGAAAAACTAGTCCCACCCGCAGGGGGTGCTCTTTCCCTGACATGTACCTATGGGATCAAACGTCCTAATACAACGAGGCAGATTCCAGGCTGTGGAAAGGAGCAAATGTTTTTCTGAAACCTTAATCCGGCACCTGTAAAAAGGAGCATCCTTCGCATGAGGCATTAAACTGGCCTCCTGACTTTCTGTGGTCATTAATTCCCTACCTTAATGATGAATTTGACCTCATTTATGGAGGTGGTAGCACATTCCGCTGGCCTGATTGAACCTGTCAGGATGCGCTACCCCTCTATCAGAGCAGCTTCATTCAACCAAAACAGAACAAGTTCAACTGTTGCTTGCAGTAGTCAGATTATGGTTAATCTCCAAAGCTAAACAGGGCCAAGCCGGTTCTGTACATGGATGGGAGACCCTTTGTGGAAAACTAGCTTCCTGCGGGAGATAGTTTTAGTCCAGCCAGCAGGGGTTGCTCATTCCCTGATATGTACTTTAGGTTCCAAAAGTCCAAATATACAAAAATGACTTCTGCGCTGTAAGGCTTTTGATGAAGCATTAAATCAACCCATGTAAAAATGAGTGTCCTTCGGATGAGGCATTAAACAGGCCTCCTGACTTTCTGTGGTCATTAATTCCCTACCTTAATGATGAATTTGACCTCATTTATGGAGGTGGTAGCGCAATCTGCCGGCCTTATAGAGCCTGGCAGGTTGCGCTACCTTTGTGAAAAACTAGTCCCACCAGCAGGGGGTGCTCTTTCCCTGACATGTACCTATGGGATCAAATGTCCTAGTACAACGAGGCAGATTCCAGGCTGTGGAAAGGAGCAAATGTTTTTCTGAAACCTTAATCCGGCTCCTGTAAAAAGGAGCATCCTTCGCATAAGGCATTAAACTGGCCTCCTGACTTTCTGTGGTCATTAATTCCCTACCTTAATGATGAATTTGACCTCATTTATGGAGGTGGTAGCACATTCCGCTGGCTGATTGAACCTGTCAGGATGCGCTACCCCTCTATCAGAGCAGCTTCATTCAACCGAAGCAAAACAAGTTCAACTGTTGCTTGCAGTAGTCAGATTCTGGTTACTCTCTAAAGCTAAGCAGGCCAGAGCCTGGTCTGTGCATGGATGGGGGACACTTTGTGGTAAACTATCTTCCTGCATGAGATAGTTTTAGTCCAGCCAGCAGGGGTTGCTCATTCCCTGATATGTACTTTAGGTTCCAAAAGTCCAAATATACAAAAATGACTTCTGCGCTGTAAGGCTTTTGATGAAGCATTAAATCGCCCCATGTAAAAATGAGTGTCCTTCGGATGAGGCATTAAACAGGCCTCCTGACTTTCTGTGGTCATTAATTCCCTACCTTAATGATGAATTTGACCTCATTTATGGAGGTGGTAGCGCAATCTGCCGGCCTTATAGAGCCTGGCAGGTTGCGCTACCTTTGTGAAAAACTAGTCCCACCAGCAGGGGGTGCTCTTTCCCTGACATGTACCTATGGGATCAAACGTCCTAATACAACGAGGCAGATTCCAGGCTGTGGAAAGGAGCAAATGTTTCTCTGAAACCTTAATCCGGCACCTGTAAAAAGGAGCATCCTTCGCATGAGGCATTAAACTGGCCTCCTGACTTTCTGTGGTCATTAATTCCCTACCTTAATGATGAATTTGACCTCATTTATGGAGGTGGTAGCACATTCCGCTGGCCTGATTGAACCTGTCAGGATGCGCTACCCCTCTATCAGAGCAGCTTCATTCAACCAAAACAGAACAAGTTCAACTGTTGCTTGCAGTAGTCAGATTATGGTTAATCTCCAAAGCTAAACAGGGCCAAGCCGGTTCTGTACATGGATGGGAGACCCTTTGTGGAAAACTAGCTTCCTGCGGGAGATAGTTTTAGTCCAGCCAGCAGGGGTTGCTCATTCCCTGATATGTACTTTAGGTTCCAAAAGTCCAAATATACAAAAATGACTTCTGCGCTGTAAGGCTTTTGATGAAGCATTAAATCAACCCATGTAAAAATGAGTGTCCTTCGGATGAGGCATTAAACAGGCCTCCTGACTTTCTGTGGTCATTAATTCCCTACCTTAATGATGAATTTGACCTCATTTATGGAGGTGGTAGCGCAATCTGCCGGCCTTATAGAGCCTGGCAGGTTGCGCTACCTTTGTGAAAAACTAGTCCCACCAGCAGGGGGTGCTCTTTCCCTGACATGTACCTATGGGATCAAACGTCCTAGTACAACGAGGCAGATTCCAGGCTGTGGAAAGGAGCAAATGTTTTTCTGAAACCTTAATCCGGCTCCTGTAAAAAGGAGCATCCTTCGCATAAGGCATTAAACTGGCCTCCTGACTTTCTGTGGTCATTAATTCCCTACCTTAATGATGAATTTGACCTCATTTATGGAGGTGGTAGCACATTCCGCTGGCTGATTGAACCTGTCAGGATGCGCTACCCCTCTATCAGAGCAGCTTCATTCAACCGAAGCAAAACAAGTTCAACTTTTGCTTGCAGTAGTCAGATTCTGGTTACTCTCTAAAGCTAAGCAGGCCAGAGCCTGGTCTGTGCATGGATGGGGGACACTTTGTGGTAAACTATCTTCCTGCATGAGATAGTTTTAGTCCAGCCAGCAGGGGTTGCTCATTCCCTGATATGTACTTTAGGTTCCAAAAGTCCAAATATACAAAAATGACTTCTGCGCTGTAAGGCTTTTGATGAAGCATTAAATCGCCCCATGTAAAAATGAGTGTCCTTCGGATGAGGCATTAAACAGGCCTCCTGACTTTCTGTGGTCATTAATTCCCTACCTTAATGATGAATTTGACCTCATTTATGGAGGTGGTAGCGCAATCTGCCGGCCTTATAGAGCCTGGCAGGTTGCGCTACCTTTGTGAAACACTAGTCCCACCAGCAGGGGGTGCTCTTTCCCTGACATGTACCTATGGGATCAAACGTCCTAATACAACGAGGCAGATTCCAGGCTGTGGAAAGGAGCAAATGTTTTTCTGAAACCTTAATCCGGCACCTGTAAAAATGAGTGTCCTTCGGATGAGGCATTAAACAGGCCTCCTGACTTTCTGTGGTCATTAATTCCCTACCTTAATGATGAATTTGACCTCATTTATGGAGGTGGTAGCGCAATCTGCCGGCCTTATAGAGCCTGGCAGGTTGCGCTACCTTTGTGAAAAACTAGTCCCACCAGCAGGGGGTGCTCTTTCCCTGACATGTACCTATGGGATCAAACGTCCTAATACAACGAGGCAGATTCCAGGCTGTGGAAAGGAGCAAATGTTTTTCTGAAACCTTAATCCGGCACCTGTAAAAAGGAGCATCCTTCGCATGAGGCATTAAACTGGCCTCCTGACTTTCTGTGGTCATTAATTCCCTACCTTAATGATGAATTTGACCTCATTTATGGAGGTGGTAGCACATTCCGCTGGCTGATTGAACCTGTCAGGATGCGCTACCCCTCTATCAGAGCTGCTTCATTCAACCGAAGCAAAACAAGTTCAACTGTTGCTTGCAGTAGTCAGATTCTGGTTACTCTCTAAAGCTAAGCAGGCCAGACCCTGGTCTGTGCATGGATGGGGGACACTTTGTGGTAAACTATCTTCCTGCATGAGATAGTTTTAGTCCAGCCAGCAGGGGTTGCTCATTCCCTGATATGTACTTTAGGTTCCAAAAGTCCAAATATACAAAAATGACTTCTGCGCTGTAAGGCTTTTGATGAAGCATTAAATCGCCCCATGTAAAAATGAGTGTCCTTCGGATGAGGCATTAAACAGGCCTCCTGACTTTCTGTGGTCATTAATTCCCTACCTTAATGATGAATTTGACCTCATTTATGGAGGTGGTAATGCATTC
Source organism: Garra rufa (assembly GCF_049309525.1). Classification (NCBI taxonomy): domain Eukaryota; kingdom Metazoa; phylum Chordata; class Actinopteri; order Cypriniformes; family Cyprinidae; genus Garra; species Garra rufa. The sequence continues at coordinate 162,420 of NW_027394295.1, forward strand.
AGCCGGCCTTATAGAGCTTGGCAGGTTGCGCTTCCTTTGTGAAAAACTAGTATGGCCAGCAGGGGGGGCTCTTTCCCTGAAATGTACCTATTGGATCAAACATCCTAATACAACGAGGCAGATTCCAGGCCGTGAAAAGGAGCAAATGTTTTTATGAAACCTTAATCCGGCCCCAGTAAAAAGGAGTGTCCTTCGCAAGAGGCATTAAACTGGCCTCCTGACTTTCTGTGGTCATTAATTCCCTACCTTAATGATGAATTTGACCTCATTTATGGAGGTGGTAGCACATTCCGCTGGCCTGATTGAACCTGTCAGGATGCGCTACCCCTCTATCAGAGCAGCTTCATTCAAACGAAACAGAACAAGTTCAACTGTTGCTTGCCGTAGTCAGATTCTGGTTACTCTCTAAAGCTAAGCAGCCCCGAGCCTGCTATGTGTATGGATGGGGGACACTTTGTGAAAAACTAGCTTCCTGCGGTAGATAGTTTTAGTCCAGCCAGCAGGGGTTGCTCATTCCCTGATATGTACTTTAGGTTCCAAAAGTCAAAATATACAAAAATGACTTCTGCAGTGTAAGGCTTTTGATGAAGCATTAAATCGCCCCATGTAAAGATGAGTGTCCTTCGGATGAGGCATTAAACAGGCCTCCTGACTTTCTGTGGTCATTAATTCCCTACCTTAATGATGAATTTGACCTCATTCATGGAGGTGGTAGCGTAATCTGCCGGCCTTATATAGCCTGGCAGGTTGCGCTACCTTTGTGAAAAACTAGTCAAACCAGCAGGGGGTGCTCTTTCCCTGACATGTACCTATGGGATCAAAAGTCCTAATACAACGAGGCAGATTCCAGGCTGTGGAAAGGAGCAAATGTTTTTCTGAAACCTTAATCCGGCACCTGTAAAAAGGAGCGTCCTTCGCATGAGGCATTAAACTGGCCTCCTGACTTTCTGTGGTCATTAATTCCCTACCTTAATGATGAATTTGACCTCATTAATGGAGGTGGTAATGCATTCAGCCGGCCTTATAGAGCTTGGCAGGTTGTGCTTCCTTTGTGAAAAACTAGTCTGGCCAGCAGGGGGGGCTCTTTCCCTGAAATGTACCTATTGGATCAAACATCCTAATACAACGAGGCAGATTCCAGGCCGTGAAAAGGAGCAAATGTTTTTATGAAACCTTAATCCGGCCCCAGTAAAAAGGAGTGTCCTTCGCAAGAGGCATTAAACTGGCCTCCTGACTTTCTGTGGTCATTAATTCCCTTCCTTTTATGATGAATTTGACCTCATTTATGGAGGTGGTAGCACATTCCGCTGGCCTGATTGAACCTGTCAGGATGCGCTACCCCTCTATCAGAGCAGCTTCATTCAACCGAAACAGAACAAGTTCAACTGTTGCTTGCCGTAGTCAGATTCTGGTTACTCTCTAAAGCTAAGCAGGCCTGACCCTGCTCTGTGCAAGGATGGGGGACTCTTCGTGGAAATCTAGCTTCCTGCAGGAGATAGTTTCAGTCCAGCCAGCAGGGGTTGCTCATTCCCTGATATGTACTTTAGGTTCCAAAAGTCCAAATATTCAAAAATGACTTCTGCAGTGTAAAGCTTTTGATGAAGCATTAAATCGCCCCATGTAAAAATGAGTGTCCTTCGGATGAGGCATTAAACTGGCCTCCTGACTTTCTGTGGTCATTAATTCCCTACCTTAATGATGAATTTGACCTCATTTATGGAGGTGGTAGCGCAATCTGCCGGCCTTATAGAGCCTGGCAGGTTGCGCTACCTTTGTGAAAAACTAGTCCCACCAGCAGGGGGTGCTCTTTCCCTGACATGTACCTATGGGATCAAACGTCCTAATACAACGAGGCAGATTCCAGGCTGTGGAAAGGAGCAAATGTTTTTCTGAAACCTTAATCCGGCACCTGTAAAAAGGAGCATCCTTTGCATAAGGCATTAAACTGGCCTCCTGACTTTCTGTGGTCATTAATTCCCTACCTTAATGATGAATTTGACCTCATTTATGGAGGTGGTAGCACATTCCGCTGGCCTGATTGAACCTGTCAGGATACGCTACCCCTCTATCAGAGCAGCTTCATTCAACCGAAACAGAACAAGTTCAACTGTTGCTTGCAGTAGTCAGATTCTGGTTACTCTCTAAAGCTAAGCAGCCCCGAGCCTGCTATGTGTATGGATGGGGGACACTTTGTGAAAAGCTAGCTTCCTGCGGTAGATAGTTTTAGTCCAGCCAGCAGGGGTTGCTCATTCCCTGATATGTACTTTAGGTTCCAAAAGTCCAAATATACAAAAATGACTTCTGCGCTGTAAGGCTTTTGATGAAGCATTAAATCGCCCCATGTAAAAATGAGTGTCCTTCGGATGAGGCATTAAACAGGCCTCCTGACTTTCTGTGGTCATTAATTCCCTACCTTAATGATGAATTTGACCTCATTTATGGAGGTGGTAATGCATTCAGCCGGCCTTATAGAGCTTGGCAGGTTGCGCTTCCTTTGTGAAAAACTAGTATGGCCAGCAGGGGGGGCTCTTTCCCTGAAATGTACCTATTGGATCAAACATCCTAATACAACGAGGCAGATTCCAGGCCGTGAAAAGGAGCAAATGTTTTTATGAAACCTTAATCCGGCCCCAGTAAAAAGGAGTGTCCTTCGCAAGAGGCATTAAACTGGCCTCCTGACTTTCTGTGGTCATTAATTCCCTACCTTAATGATGAATTTGACCTCATTTATGGAGGTGGTAGCACATTCCGCTGGCCTGATTGAACCTGTCAGGATGCGCTACCCCTCTATCAGAGCAGCTTCATTCAAACGAAACAGAACAAGTTCAACTGTTGCTTGCCGTAGTCAGATTCTGGTTACTCTCTAAAGCTAAGCAGGCCTGACCCTGCTCTGTGCAAGGATGGGGGACTCTTCGTGGAAATCTAGCTTCCTGCGGGAGATAGTTTCAGTCCACCCAGCAGGGGTTGCTCATTCCCTGATATGTACTTTAGGTTCCAAAAGTCCAAATATACAAAAATGACTTCTGCAGTGTAAAGCTTTTGATGAAGCATTAAATCGCCCCATGTAAAAATGAGTGTCCTTCGGATGAGGCATTAAACAGGCCTCCTGACTTTCTGTGGTCATTAATTCCCTACCTTAATGATGAATTTGACCTCATTTATGGAGGTGGTAGCGCAATCTGCCGGCCTTATAGAGCCTGGCAGGTTGCGCTACCTTTGTGAAAAACTAGTCCCACCAGCAGGGGGTGCTCTTTCCCTGACATGTACCTATGGGATCAAACGTCCTAATACAACGAGGCAGATTCCAGGCTGTGGAAAGGAGCAAATGTTTTTCTGAAACCTTAATCCGGCACCTGTAAAAAGGAGCATCCTTCGCATGAGGCATTAAACTGGCCTCCTGACTTTCTGTGGTCATTAATTCCCTACCTTAATGATGAATTTGACCTCATTTATGGAGGTGGTAGCACATTCCGCTGGCCTGATTGAACCTGTCAGGATGCGCTACCCCTCTATCAGAGCAGCTTCATTCAACCAAAACAGAACAAGTTCAACTGTTGCTTGCAGTAGTCAGATTATGGTTAATCTCCAAAGCTAAACAGGGCCAAGCCGGTTCTGTACATGGATGGGAGACCCTTTGTGGAAAACTAGCTTCCTGCGGGAGATAGTTTTAGTCCAGCCAGCAGGGGTTGCTCATTCCCTGATATGTACTTTAGGTTCCAAAAGTCCAAATATACAAAAATGACTTCTGCGCTGTAAGGCTTTTGATGAAGCATTAAATCAACCCATGTAAAAATGAGTGTCCTTCGGATGAGGCATTAAACAGGCCTCCTGACTTTCTGTGGTCATTAATTCCCTACCTTAATGATGAATTTGACCTCATTTATGGAGGTGGTAGCGCAATCTGCCGGCCTTATAGAGCCTGGCGGGTTGCGCTACCTTTGTGAAAAACTAGTCCCACCAGCAGGGGGTGCTCTTTCCCTGACATGTACCTATGGGATCAAACGTCCTAGTACAACGAGGCAGATTCCAGGCTGTGGAAAGGAGCAAATGTTTTTCTGAAACCTTAATCCGGCTCCTGTAAAAAGGAGCATCCTTCGCATAAGGCATTAAACTGGCCTCCTGACTTTCTGTGGTCATTAATTCCCTACCTTAATGATGAATTTGACCTCATTTATGGAGGTGGTAGCACATTCCGCTGGCTGATTGAACCTGTCAGGATGCGCTACCCCTCTATCAGAGCAGCTTCATTCAACTGAAGCAAAACAAGTTCAACTGTTGCTTGCAGTATTCAGATTCTGGTTACTCTCTAAAGCTAAGCAGGCCAGAGCCTGGTCTGTGCATGGATGGGGGACACTTTGTGGTAAACTATCTTCCTGCATGAGATAGTTTTAGTCCAGCCAGCAGGGGTTGCTCATTCCCTGATATGTACTTTAGGTTCCAAAAGTCCAAATATACAAAAATGACTTCTGCGCTGTAAGGCTTTTGATGAAGCATTAAATCGCCCCATGTAAAAATGAGTGTCCTTCGGATGAGGCATTAAACAGGCCTCCTGACTTTCTGTGGTCATTAATTCCCTACCTTAATGATGAATTTGACCTCATTTATGGAGGTGGTAGCGCAATCTGCCGGCCTTATAGAGTCTGGCAGGTTGCGCTACCTTTGTGAAAAACTAGTCCCACCAGCAGGGGGTGCTCTTTCCCTGACATGTACCTATGGGATCAAACGTCCTAATACAACGAGGCAGAATCCAGGCTGTGGAAAGGAGCAAATGTTTTTCTGAAACCTTAATCCGGCCCCAGTAAAAAGGAGTGTCCTTCGGATGAGGCATTAAACAGGCCTCCTGACTTTCTGTGGTCATTAATTCCCTACCTTAATGATGAATTTGACCTCATTTATGGAGGTGGTAGCACATTCCGCTGGCTGATTGAACCTGTCAGGATGCGCTACCCCTCTATCAGAGCAGCTTCATTCAACCACAAAGTTAAAAGTTCAGATGTTACTTGCAGTAGTCAGATTCTGGTTAATCTCCAAAGCTAAACAGGGCCAATTCTGTTCTCTACATGGATGGGAGACCCTTTGTGGAAAACTAGTTTCCTGCGGGAGATAGTTTTAGTCCAGCCAGCAGGGGTTGCTCATTCCCTGATATGTACTTTAGGTTCCAAAAGTCCAAATATACAAAAATGACTTCTGCAGTGTAAGGCTTTTGATGAAGCACTAAATCGCCCCATGTAAAAATGAGTGTCCTTCGGATGAGGCATTAAACAGGCCTCCTGACTTTCTGTGGTCATTAATTCCCTACCTTAATGATGAATTTGACCTCATTTATGGAGGTGGTAGCGCAATCTGCCGGCCTTATAGAGCCTGGCAGGTTGCGCTACCTTTGTGAAAAACTAGTCCCACCAGCAGGGGGTGCTCTTTCCCTGACATGTACCTATGGGATCAAACGTCATAATACAACGAGGCAGATTCCAGGCCGTGAAAAGGAGCAAATGTTTTTATGAAACCTTAATTCGGCCCCAATAAAAAGGAGTGTCCTTCGCAAGAGGCATTAAACTGGCCTCCTGACTTTCTGTGGTCATTAATTCCCTACCTTGATGATGAATTTGACCTCATTTATGGAGGTGGTAGCACATTCCGCTGGCCTGATTGAACCTGTCAGGATGCGCTACCCCTCTATCAGAGCAGCTTCATTCAACCAAAACAGAACAAGTTCAACTGTTGCTTGCAGTAGTCAGATTATGGCTAATCTCCAAAGCTAAACAGGGCCAAGCCTGTTCTGTACATGGATGGGAGACCCTTTGTGGAAAACTAGCTTCCTGCGGGAGATAGTTTTAGTCCAGCCAGCAGGGGTTGCTCATTCCCTGATATGTACTTTAGGTTCCAAAAGTCCAAATATTCAAAAATGACTTCTGCGCTGTAAGGCTTTTGATGAAGCATTAAATCGCCCCATGTAAAAATGAGTGTCCTTCGGATGAGGCATTAATCAGGCCTCCTGACTTTCTGTGGTCATTAATTCCCTACCTTAATGATGAATTTGACTTCATTTATGGAGGTGGTAGCGCAATCTGTCGGCCTTATAGAGTCTGGCAGGTTGCGCTACCTTTGTGAAAAACTAGTCCCACCAGCAGGGGGTGCTCTTTCCCTGACATGTACCTATGGGATCAAACGTCCTAATACAACGAGGCAGATTCCAGGCTGTGGAAAGGAGCAAATGTTTTTCTGAAACCTTAATCCGGCACCTGTAAAAAGGAGCGTCCTTCGCATGAGGCATTAAACTGGCCTCCTGACTTTCTGTGGTCATTAATTCCCTACCTTAATGATGAATTTGACCTCATTAATGGAGGTGGTAATGCATTCAGCCGGCCTTATAGAGCTTGGCAGGTTGTGCTTCCTTTGTGAAAAACTAGTCTGGCCAGCAGGGGGGGCTCTTTCCCTGAAATGTACCTATTGGATCAAACATCCTAATACAACGAGGCAGATTCCAGGCCGTGAAAAGGAGCAAATGTTTTTATGAAACCTTAATCCGGCCCCAGTAAAAAGGAGTGTCCTTCGCAAGAGGCATTAAACTGGCCTCCTGACTTTCTGTGGTCATTAATTCCCTTCCTTTTATGATGAATTTGACCTCATTTATGGAGGTGGTAGCACATTCCGCTGGCCTGATTGAACCTGTCAGGATGCGCTACCCCTCTATCAGAGCAGCTTCATTCAACCGAAACAGAACAAGTTCAACTGTTGCTTGCCGTAGTCAGATTCTGGTTACTCTCTAAAGCTAGGCAGGCCTGACCCTGCTCTGTGCAAGGATGGGGGACTCTTCGTGGAAATCTAGCTTCCTGCAGGAGATAGTTTCAGTCCAGCCAGCAGGGGTTGCTCATTCCCTGATATGTACTTTAGGTTCCAAAAGTCCAAATATTCAAAAATGACTTCTGCAGTGTAAAGCTTTTGATGAAGCATTAAATCGCCCCATGTAAAAATGAGTGTCCTTCGGATGAGGCATTAAACTGGCCTCCTGACTTTCTGTGGTCATTAATTCCCTACCTTAATGATGAATTTGACCTCATTTATGGAGGTGGTAGCGCAATCTGCCGGCCTTATAGAGCCTGGCAGGTTGCGCTACCTTTGTGAAAAACTAGTCCCACCAGCAGGGGGTGCTCTTTCCCTGACATGTACCTATGGGATCAAACGTCCTAATACAACGAGGCAGATTCCAGGCTGTGGAAAGGAGCAAATGTTTTTCTGAAACCTTAATCCGGCACCTGTAAAAAGGAGCATCCTTTGCATAAGGCATTAAACTGGCCTCCTGACTTTCTGTGGTCATTAATTCCCTACCTTAATGATGAATTTGACCTCATTTATGGAGGTGGTAGCACATTCCGCTGGCCTGATTGAACCTGTCAGGATACGCTACCCCTCTATCAGAGCAGCTTCATTCAACCGAAACAGAACAAGTTCAACTGTTGCTTGCAGTAGTCAGATTCTGGTTACTCTCTAAAGCTAAGCAGCCCCGAGCCTGCTATGTGTATGGATGGGGGACACTTTGTGAAAAACTAGCTTCCTGCGGTAGATAGTTTTAGTCCAGCCAGCAGGGGTTGCTCATTCCCTGATATGTACTTTAGGTTCCAAAAGTCAAAATATACAAAAATGACTTCTGCAGTGTAAAGCTTTTGATGAAGCATTAAATCGCCCCATGTAAAGATGAGTGTCCTTCGGATGAGGCATTAAACAGGCCTCCTGACTTTCTGTGGTCATTAATTCCCTACCTTAATGATGAATTTGACCTCATTCATGGAGGTGGTAGCGTAATCTGCCGGCCTTATATAGCCTGGCAGGTTGCGCTACCTTTGTGAAAAACTAGTCAAACCAGCAGGGGGTGCTCTTTCCCTGACATGTACCTATGGGATCAAAAGTCCTAATACAACGAGGCAGATTCCAGGCTGTGGAAAGGAGCAAATGTTTTTCTGAAACCTTAATCCGGCACCTGTAAAAAGGAGCGTCCTTCGCATGAGGCATTAAACTGGCCTCCTGACTTTCTGTGGTCATTAATTCCCTACCTTAATGATGAATTTGACCTCATTAATGGAGGTGGTAATGCATTCAGCCGGCCTTATAGAGCTTGGCAGGTTGTGCTTCCTTTGTGAAAAACTAGTCTGGCCAGCAGGGGGGGCTCTTTCCCTGAAATGTACCTATTGGATCAAACATCCTAATACAACGAGGCAGATTCCAGGCCGTGAAAAGGAGCAAATGTTTTTATGAAACCTTAATCCGGCCCCAGTAAAAAGGAGTGTCCTTCGCAAGAGGCATTAAACTGGCCTCCTGACTTTCTGTGGTCATTAATTCCCTTCCTTTTATGATGAATTTGACCTCATTTATGGAGGTGGTAGCACATTCCGCTGGCCTGATTGAACCTGTCAGGATGCGCTACCCCTCTATCAGAGCAGCTTCATTCAACCGAAACAGAACAAGTTCAACTGTTGCTTGCCGTAGTCAGATTCTGGTTACTCTCTAAAGCTAAGCAGGCCTGACCCTGCTCTGTGCAAGGATGGGGGACTCTTCGTGGAAATCTAGCTTCCTGCAGGAGATAGTTTCAGTCCAGCCAGCAGGGGTTGCTCATTCCCTGATATGTACTTTAGGTTCCAAAAGTCCAAATATTCAAAAATGACTTCTGCAGTGTAAAGCTTTTGATGAAGCATTAAATCGCCCCATGTAAAAATGAGTGTCCTTCGGATGAGGCATTAAACTGGCCTCCTGACTTTCTGTGGTCATTAATTCCCTACCTTAATGATGAATTTGACCTCATTTATGGAGGTGGTAGCGCAATCTGCCGGCCTTATAGAGCCTGGCAGGTTGCGCTACCTTTGTGAAAAACTAGTCCCACCAGCAGGGGGTGCTCTTTCCCTGACATGTACCTATGGGATCAAACGTCCTAATACAACGAGGCAGATTCCAGGCTGTGGAAAGGAGCAAATGTTTTTCTGAAACCTTAATCCGGCACCTGTAAAAAGGAGCATCCTTCGCATGAGGCATTAAACTGGCCTCCTGACTTTCTGTGGTCATTAATTCCCTACCTTAATGATGAATTTGACCTCAATTATGGAGGTGGTAGCACATTCCGCTGGCCTGATTGAACCTGTCAGGATGCGCTACCCCTCTATCAGAGCAGCTTCATTCAACCAAAACAGAACAAGTTCAACTGTTGCTTGCAGTAGTCAGATTATGGTTAATCTCCAAAGCTAAACAGGGCCAAGCCGGTTCTGTACATGGATGGGAGACCCTTTGTGGAAAACTAGCTTCCTGCGGGAGATAGTTTTAGTCCAGCCAGCAGGGGTTGCTCATTCCCTGATATGTACTTTAGGTTCCAAAAGTCCAAATATACAAAAATGACTTCTGCGCTGTAAGGCTTTTGATGAAGCATTAAATCAACCCATGTAAAAATGAGTGTCCTTCGGATGAGGCATTAAACAGGCCTCCTGACTTTCTGTGGTCATTAATTCCCTACCTTAATGATGAATTTGACCTCATTTATGGAGGTGGTAGCGCAATCTGCCGGCCTTATAGAGCCTGGCAGGTTGCGCTACCTTTGTGAAAAACTAGTCCCACCAGCAGGGGGTGCTCTTTCCCTGACATGTACCTATGGGATCAAACGTCCTAGTACAACGAGGCAGATTCCAGGCTGTGGAAAGGAGCAAATGTTTTTCTGAAACCTTAATCCGGCTCCTGTAAAAAGGAGCATCCTTCGCATAAGGCATTAAACTGGCCTCCTGACTTTCTGTGGTCATTAATTCCCTACCTTAATGATGAATTTGACCTCATTTATGGAGGTGGTAGCACATTCCGCTGGCTGATTGAACCTGTCAGGATGCGCTACCCCTCTATCAGAGCAGCTTCATTCAACCAAAGCAAAACAAGTTCAACTGTTGCTTGCAGTAGTCAGATTCTGGTTACTCTCTAAAGCTAAGCAGGCCAGAGCCTGGTCTGTGCATGGATGGGGGACACTTTGTGGTAAACTATCTTCCTGCATGAGATAGTTTTAGTCCAGCCAGCAGGGGTTGCTCATTCCCTGATATGTACTTTAGGTTCCAAAAGTCCAAATATACAAAAATGACTTCTGCGCTGTAAGGCTTTTGATGAAGCATTAAATCGCCCCATGTAAAAATGAGTGTCCTTCGGATGAGGCATTAAACAGGCCTCCTGACTTTCTGTGGTCATTAATTCCCTACCTTAATGATGAATTTGACCTCATTTATGGAGGTGGTAGCGCAATCTGCCGGCCTTATAGAGCCTGGCAGGTTGCGCTACCTTTGTGAAACACTAGTCCCACCAGCAGGGGGTGCTCTTTCCCTGACATGTACCTATGGGATCAAACGTCCTAATACAACGAGGCAGATTCCAGGCTGTGGAAAGGAGCAAATGTTTTTCTGAAACCTTAATCCGGCACCTGTAAAAATGAGTGTCCTTCGGATGAGGCATTAAACAGGCCTCCTGACTTTCTGTGGTCATTAATTCCCTACCTTAATGATGAATTTGACCTCATTTATGGAGGTGGTAGCGCAATCTGCCGGCCTTATAGAGCCTGGCAGTTTGCGCTACCTTTGTGAAAAACTAGTCCCACCAGCAGGGGGTGCTCTTTCTCTGACATGTACCTATGGGATCAAACGTCCTAATACAACGAGGCAGATTCCAGGCTGTGGAAAGGAGCAAATGTTTTTCTGAAACCTTAATCCGGCACCTGTAAAAAGGAGCATCCTTCGCATGAGGCATTAAACTGGCCTCCTGACTTTCTGTGGTCATTAATTCCCTACCTTAATGATGAATTTGACCTCATTTATGGAGGTGGTAGCACATTCCGCTGGCCTGATTGAACCTGTCAGGATGCGCTACCCCTCTATCAGAGCAGCTTCATTCAACCAAAACAGAACAAGTTCATCTGTTGCTTGCAGTAGTCAGATTATGGTTAATCTCCAAAGCTAAACAGGGCCAAGCCTGTTCTGTACATGGATGGGAGACCCTTTGTGGAAAACTAGCTTCCTGCGGGAGATAGTTTTAGTCCAGCCAGCAGGGGTTGCTCATTCCCTGATATGTACTTTAGCTTCCAAAAGTCCAAATATACAAAAATGACTTCTGCGCTGTAAGGCTTTTGATGAAGCATTAAATCGCCCCATGTAAAAATGAGTGTCCTTCGGATGAGGCATTAAACAGGCCTCCTGACTTTCTGTGGTCATTAATTCCCTACCTTAATGATGAATTTGACCTCATTTATGGAGGTGGTAATGCATTCAGCCGGCCTTATAGAGCTTGGCAGGTTGCGCTTCCTTTGTGAAAAACTAGTATGGCCAGCAGGGGGGGCTCTTTCCCTGAAATGTACCTATTGGATCAAACATCCTAATACAACGAGGCATATTCCAGGCCGTGAAAAGGAGCAAATGTTTTTATGAAACCTTAATCCGGCCCCAGTAAAAAGGAGTGTCCTTCGCAAGAGGCATTAAACTGGCCTCCTGACTTTCTGTGGTCATTAATTCCCTACCTTAATGATGAATTTGACCTCATTTATGGAGGTGGTAGCACATTCCGCTGGCCTGATTGAACCTGTCAGGATACGCTACCCCTCTATCAGAGCAGCTTCATTCAACCGAAACAGAACAACTTCAACTGTTGCTTGCAGTAGTCAGATTCTGGTTACTCTCTAAAGCTAAGCAGCCCCGAGCCTGCTATGTGTATGGATGGGGGACACTTTGTGAAAAACTAGCTTCCTGCGGTAGATAGTTTTAGTCCAGCCAGCAGGGGTTGCTCATTCCCTGATATGTACTTTAGGTTCCAAAAGTCAAAATATACAAAAATGACTTCTGCAGTGTAAGGCTTTTGATGAAGCATTAAATCGCCCCATGTAAAGATGAGTGTCCTTCGGATGAGGCATTAAACAGGCCTCCTGACTTTCTGTGGTCATTAATTCCCTACCTTAATGATGAATTTGACCTCATTCATGGAGGTGGTAGCGTAATCTGCCGGCCTTATATAGCCTGGCAGGTTGCGCTACCTTTGTGAAAAACTAGTCAAACCAGCAGGGGGTGCTCTTTCCCTGACATGTACCTATGGGATCAAAAGTCCTAATACAACGAGGCAGATTCCAGGCTGTGGAAAGGAGCAAATGTTTTTCTGAAACCTTAATCCGGCACCTGTAAAAAGGAGCGTCCTTCACATGAGGCATTAAACTGGCCTCCTGACTTTCTGTGGTCATTAATTCCCTTCCTTTTATGATGAATTTGACCTCATTTATGGAGGTGGTAGCACATTCCGCTGGCCTTATAGAGCTTGGCAGGTTGTGCTTCCTTTGTGAAAAACTAGTCTGGCCAGCAGGGGGGGCTCTTTCCCTGAAATGTACCTATTGGATCAAACATCCTAATACAACGAGGCAGATTCCAGGCCGTGAAAAGGAGCAAATGTTTTTATGAAACCTTAATCCGGCCCCAGTAAAAAGGAGTGTCCTTCGCAAGAGACATTAAACTGGCCTCCTGACTTTCTGTGGTCATTAATTCCCTTCCTTTTATGATGAATTTGACCTCATTTATGGAGGTGGTAGCACATTCCGCTGGCCTGATTGAACCTGTCAGGATGCGCTACCCCTCTATCAGAGCAGCTTCATTCAACCGAAACAGAACAAGTTCAACTGTTGCTTGCCATAGTCAGATTCTGGTTACTCTCTAAAGCTAAGCAGGCCTGACCCTGCTCTGTGCAAGGATGGGGGACTCTTCGTGGAAATCTAGCTTCCTGCAGGAGATAGTTTCAGTCCACCCAGCAGGGGTTGCTCATTCCCTGATATGTACTTTAGGTTCCAAAAGTCCAAATATACAAAAATGACTTCTGCAGTGTAAAGCTTTTGATGAAGCATTAAATCGCCCCATGTAAAAATGAGTGTCCTTCGGATGAGGCATTAAACAGGCCTCCTGACTTTCTGTGGTCATTAATTCCCTACCTTAATGATGAATTTGACCTCATTTATGGAGGTGGTAGCGCAATCTGCCGGCCTTATAGAGCCTGGCAGGTTGCGCTACCTTTGTGAAAAACTAGTCCCACCAGCAGGGGGTGCTCTTTCCCTGACATGTACCTATGGGATCAAACGTCCTAATACAACGAGGCAGATTCCAGGCTGTGGAAAGGAGCAAATGTTTTTCTGAAACCTTAATCCGGCACCTGTAAAAAGGAGCATCCTTCGCATGAGGCATTAAACTGGCCTCCTGACTTTCTGTGGTCATTAATTCCCTACCTTAATGATGAATTTGACCTCATTTATGGAGGTGGTAGCACATTCCGCTGGCCTGATTGAACCTGTCAGGATGCGCTACCCCTCTATCAGAGCAGCTTCATTCAACCAAAACAGAACAAGTTCAACTGTTGCTTGCAGTAGTCAGATTATGGTTAATCTCCAAAGCTAAACAGGGCCAAGCCGGTTCTGTACATGGATGGGAGACCCTTTGTGGAAAACTAGCTTCCTGCGGGAGATAGTTTTAGTCCAGCCAGCAGGGGTTGCTCATTCCCTGATATGTACTTTAGGTTCCAAAAGTCCAAATATACAAAAATGACTTCTGCGCTGTAAGGCTTTTGATGAAGCATTAAATCAACCCATGTAAAAAATGAGTGTCCTTCGGATGAGGCATTAAACAGGCCTCCTGACTTTCTGTGGTCATTAATTCCCTACCTTAATGATGAATTTGACCTCATTTATGGAGGTGGTAGCGCAATCTGCCGGCCTTATAGAGCCTGGCGGGTTGCGCTACCTTTGTGAAAAACTAGTCCCACCAGCAGGGGGTGCTCTTTCCCTGACATGTACCTATGGGATCAAACGTCCTAGTACAACGAGGCAGATTCCAGGCTGTGGAAAGGAGCAAATGTTTTTCTGAAACCTTAATCCGGCTCCTGTAAAAAGGAGCATCCTTCGCATAAGGCATTAAACTGGCCTCCTGACTTTCTGTGGTCATTAATTCCCTACCTTAATGATGAATTTGACCTCATTTATGGAGGTGGTAGCACATTCCGCTGGCTGATTGAACCTGTCAGGATGCGCTACCCCTCTATCAGAGCAGCTTCATGCAACTGAAGCAAAACAAGTTCAACTGTTGCTTGCAGTATTCAGATTCTGGTTACTCTCTAAAGCTAAGCAGGCCAGAGCCTGGTCTGTGCATGGATGGGGGACACTTTGTGGTAAACTATCTTCCTGCATGAGATAGTTTTAGTCCAGCCAGCAGGGGTTGCTCATTCCCTGATATGTACTTTAGGTTCCAAAAGTCCAAATATACAAAAATGACTTCTGCGCTGTAAGGCTTTTGATGAAGCATTAAATCGCCCCATGTAAAAATGAGTGTCCTTCGGATGAGGCATTAAACAGGCCTCCTGACTTTCTGTGGTCATTAATTCCCTACCTTAATGATGAATTTGACCTCATTTATGGAGGTGGTAGCGCAATCTGCCGGCCTTATAGAGTCTGGCAGGTTGCGCTACCTTTGTGAAAAACTAGTCCCACCAGCAGGGGGTGCTCTTTCCCTGACATGTACCTATGGGATCAAACGTCCTAATACAACGAGGCAGAATCCAGGCTGTGGAAAGGAGCAAATGTTTTTCTGAAACCTTAATCCGGCCCCAGTAAAAAGGAGTGTCCTTCGGATGAGGCATTAAACAGGCCTCCTGACTTTCTGTGGTCATTAATTCCCTACCTTAATGATGAATTTGACCTCATTTATGGAGGTGGTAGCACATTCCGCTGGCTGATTGAACCTGTCAGGATGCGCTACCCCTCTATCAGAGCAGCTTCATTCAACCACAAAGTTAAAAGTTCAGATGTTACTTGCAGTAGTCAGATTCTGGTTAATCTCCAAAGCTAAGCAGGCCCGAGCCTGCTCTGTGCATGGTTTGGGGGACACTTTGTGAAAAACTAGTCTGGCCAGCAGGGGGGGCTCTTTCCCTGACATGTACCTATGGGATCAAACGTTCTAATACAACGAGGCAGATTCCAGGCTGTGGAAAGGAGCAAATGTTTTTCTGAAACCTTAATCCGGCCCCAGTAAAAAGGAGTGTCCTTCGCAAGAGGCATTAAACTAGCCTCCTGACTTTCTGTGGTCATTAATTCCCTACCGTAATGATGAATTTGACCGCATTTATGGAGGTGGTAGCACATTCCGCTTGCCTGATTGAACCTGTCAGGATATGCTACCCCTCTATCAGAGCAGCTTCATTCAACCACAAAGTCAAAAGTTCAACTGTTATTTGCAGTAGTCAGATTATGGTTAATCTCCAAAGCTAAACAGGGCCAATTCTGTTCTCTACATGGATGGGAGACCCTTTGTGGAAAACTAGTTTCCTGCGGGAGATAGTTTTAGTCCAGCCAGCAGGGGTTGCTCATTCCCTGATATGTACTTTAGGTTCCAAAAGTCCAAATATACAAAAATGACTTCTGCAGTGTAAGGCTTTTGATGAAGCACTAAATCGCCCCATGTAAAAATGAGTGTCCTTCGGATGAGGCATTAAACAGGCCTCCTGACTTTCTGTGGTCATTAATTCCCTACCTTAATGATGAATTTGACCTCATTTATGGAGGTGGTAGCGCAATCTGCCGGCCTTATAGAGCCTGGCAGGTTGCGCTACCTTTGTGAAAAACTAGTCCCACCAGCAGGGGGTGCTCTTTCCCTGACATGTACCTATGGGATCAAACGTCATAATACAACGAGGCAGATTCCAGGCCGTGAAAAGGAGCAAATGTTTTTATGAAACCTTAATTCGGCCCCAATAAAAAGGAGTGTCCTTCGCAAGAGGCATTAAACTGGCCTCCTGACTTTCTGTGGTCATTAATTCCCTACCTTGATGATGAATTTGACCTCATTTATGGAGGTGGTAGCACATTCCGCTGGCCTGATTGAACCTGTCAGGATGCGCTACCCCTCTATCAGAGCAGCTTCATTCAACCAAAACAGAACAAGTTCAACTGTTGCTTGCAGTAGTCAGATTATGGCTAATCTCCAAAGCTAAACAGGGCCAAGCCTGTTCTGTACATGGATGGGAGACCCTTTGTGGAAAACTAGCTTCCTGCGGGAGATAGTTTTAGTCCAGCCAGCAGGGGTTGCTCATTCCCTGATATGTACTTTAGGTTCCAAAAGTCCAAATATTCAAAAATGACTTCTGCGCTGTAAGGCTTTTGATGAAGCATTAAATCGCCCCATGTAAAAATGAGTGTCCTTCGGATGAGGCATTAATCAGGCCTCCTGACTTTCTGTGGTCATTAATTCCCTACCTTAATGTTGAATTTGACTTCATTTATGGAGGTGGTAGCGCAATCTGTCGGCCTTATAGAGTCTGGCAGGTTGCGCTACCTTTGTGAAAAACTAGTCCCACCAGCAGGGGGTGCTCTTTCCCTGACATGTACCTATGGGATCAAACGTCCTAATACAACGAGGCAGATTCCAGGCTGTGGAAAGGAGCAAATGTTTTTCTGAAACCTTAATCCGGCACCTGTAAAAAGGAGCGTCCTTCGCATGAGGCATTAAACTGGCCTCCTGACTTTCTGTGGTCATTAATTCCCTACCTTAATGATGAATTTGACCTCATTAATGGAGGTGGTAATGCATTCAGCCGGCCTTATAGAGCCTGGCAGGTTGCGCTACCTTTGTGAAAAACTAGTCCCACCAGCAGGGGGTGCTCTTTCCCTGACATGTACCTATGGGATCAAACGTCCTAATACAACGAGGCAGATTCCAGGCTGTGGAAAGGAGCAAATGTTTTTCTGAAACCTTAATCCGGCACCTGTAAAAAGGAGCATCCTTTCCATAAGGCATTAAACTGGCCTCCTGACTTTCTGTGGTCATTAATTCCCTACCTTAATGATGAATTTGACCTCATTTATGGAGGTGGTAGCACATTCCGCTGGCCTGATTGAACCTGTCAGGATACGCTACCCCTCTATCAGAGCAGCTTCATTCAACCGAAACAGAACAAGTTCAACTGTTGCTTGCAGTAGTCAGATTCTGGTTACTCTCTAAAGCTAAGCAGCCCCGAGCCTGCTATGTGTATGGATGGGGGACACTTTGTGAAAAACTAGCTTCCTGCGGTAGATAGTTTTAGTCCAGCCAGCAGGGGTTGCTCATTCCCTGATATGTACTTTAGGTTCCAAAAGTCAAAATATACAAAAATGACTTCTGCAGTGTAAGGCTTTTGATGAAGCATTAAATCGCCCCATGTAAAGATGAGTGTCCTTCGGATGAGGCATTAAACAGGCCTCCTGACTTTCTGTGGTCATTAATTCCCTACCTTAATGATGAATTTGACCTCATTCATGGAGGTGGTAGCGTAATCTGCCGGCCTTATATAGCCTGGCAGGTTGCGCTACCTTTGTGAAAAACTAGTCAAACCAGCAGGGGGTGCTCTTTCCCTGACATGTACCTATGGGATCAAAAGTCCTAATACAACGAGGCAGATTCCAGGCTGTGGAAAGGAGCAAATGTTTTTCTGAAACCTTAATCCGGCACCTGTAAAAAGGAGCGTCCTTCGCATGAGGCATTAAACTGGCCTCCTGACTTTCTGTGGTCATTAATTCCCTTCCTTTTATGATGAATTTGACCTCATTTATGGAGGTGGTAGCACATTCCGCTGGCCTTATAGAGCTTGGCAGGTTGTGCTTCCTTTGTGAAAAACTAGTCTGGCCAGCAGGGGGGGCTCTTTCCCTGAAATGTACCTATTGGATCAAACATCCTAATACAACGAGGCAGATTCCAGGCCGTGAAAAGGAGCAAATGTTTTTATGAAACCTTAATCCGGCCCCAGTAAAAAGGAGTGTCCTTCGCAAGAGACATTAAACTGGCCTCCTGACTTTCTGTGGTCATTAATTCCCTTCCTTTTATGATGAATTTGACCTCATTTATGGAGGTGGTAGCACATTCCGCTGGCCTGATTGAACCTGTCAGGATGCGCTACCCCTCTATCAGAGCAGCTTCATTCAACCGAAACAGAACAAGTTCAACTGTTGCTTGCCATAGTCAGATTCTGGTTACTCTCTAAAGCTAAGCAGGCCTGACCCTGCTCTGTGCAAGGATGGGGGACTCTTCGTGGAAATCTAGCTTCCTGCAGGAGATAGTTTCAGTCCAGCCAGCAGGGGTTGCTCATTCCCTGATATGTACTTTAGGTTCCAAAAGTCCAAATATTCAAAAATGACTTCTGCAGTGTAAAGCTTTTGATGAAGCATTAAATCGCCCCATGTAAAAATGAGTGTCCTTCGGATGAGGCATTAAACTGGCCTCCTGACTTTCTGTGGTCATTAATTCCCTACCTTAATGATGAATTTGACCTCATTTATGGAGGTGGTAGCGCAATCTGCCGGCCTTGTAGAGCCTGGCAGGTTGCGCTACCTTTGTGAAAAACTAGTCCCACCAGCAGGGGGTGCTCTTTCCCTGACATGTACCTATGGGATCAAACGTCCTAATACAACGAGGCAGATTCCAGGCTGTGGAAAGGAGCAAATGTTTTTCTGAAACCTTAATCCGGCACCTGTAAAAAGGAGCATCCTTTGCATAAGGCATTAAACTGGCCTCCTGACTTTCTGTGGTCATTAATTCCCTACCTTAATGATGAATTTGACCTCATTTATGGAGGTGGTAGCACATTCCGCTGGCCTGATTGAACCTGTCAGGATACGCTACCCCTCTATCAGAGCAGCTTCATTCAACCGAAACAGAACAAGTTCAACTGTTGCTTGCAGTAGTCAGATTCTGGTTACTCTCTAAAGCTAAGCAGCCCCGAGCCTGCTCTGTGTATGGATGGGGGACACTTTGTGAAAAACTAGCTTCCTGCGGTAGATAGTTTTAGTCCAGCCAGCAGGGGTTGCTCATTCCCTGATATGTACTTTAGGTTCCAAAAGTCAAAATATACAAAAATGACTTCTGCAGTGTAAGGCTTTTGATGAAGCATTAAATCGCCCCATGTAAAGATGAGTGTCCTTCGGATGAGGCATTAAACAGGCCTCCTGACTTTCTGTGGTCATTAATTCCCTACCTTAATGATGAATTTGACCTCATTTATGGTGGTGGTAGCACATTCCGCTGGCTGATTGAACCTGTCAGGATGCGCTACCCCTCTATCAGAGCAGCTTCATTCAACCACAAAGTTAAAAGTTCAGATGTTACTTGCAGTAGTCAGATTCTGGTTAATCTCCAAAGCTAAGCAGGCCCGAGCCTGCTCTGTGCATGGTTTGGGGGACACTTTGTGAAAAACTAGTCTGGCCAGCAGGGGGGGCTCTTTCCCTGACATGTACCTATGGGATCAAACGTCCTAATACAACGAGGCAGATTCCAGGCTGTGGAAAGGAGCAAATGTTTTTCTGAAACCTTAATCCGGCCCCAGTAAAAAGGAGTGTCCTTCGCAAGAGGCATTAAACTAGCCTCCTGACTTTCTGTGGTCATTAATTCCCTACCGTAATGATGAATTTGACCGCATTTATGGAGGTGGTAGCACATTCCGCTTGCCTGATTGAACCTGTCAGGATACGCTACCCCTCTATCAGAGCAGCTTCATTCAACCACAAAGTCAAAAGTTCAACTGTTATTTGCAGTAGTCAGATTATGGTTAATCTCCAAAGCTAAACAGGGCCAATTCTGTTCTCTACATGGATGGGAGACCCTTTGTGGAAAACTAGTTTCCTGCGGGAGATAGTTTTAGTCCAGCCAGCAGGGGTTGCTCATTCCCTGATATGTACTTTAGGTTCCAAAAGTCCAAATATACAAAAATGACTTCTGCAGTGTAAGGCTTTTGATGAAGCACTAAATCGCCCCATGTAAAAATGAGTGTCCTTCGGATGAGGCATTAAACAGGCCTCCTGACTTTCTGTGGTCATTAATTCCCTACCTTAATGATGAATTTGACCTCATTTATGGAGGTGGTAGCGCAATCTGCCGGCCTTATAGAGCCTGGCAGGTTGCGCTACCT
Source organism: Garra rufa (assembly GCF_049309525.1). Classification (NCBI taxonomy): domain Eukaryota; kingdom Metazoa; phylum Chordata; class Actinopteri; order Cypriniformes; family Cyprinidae; genus Garra; species Garra rufa. Next base: position 182,370 of record NW_027394295.1, read on the forward strand.
TTGTGAAAAACTAGTCCCACCAGCAGGGGGTGCTCTTTCCCTGACATGTACCTATGGGATCAAACGTCATAATACAACGAGGCAGATTCCAGGCCGTGAAAAGGAGCAAATGTTTTTATGAAACCTTAATTCGGCCCCAATAAAAAGGAGTGTCCTTCGCAAGAGGCATTAAACTGGCCTCCTGACTTTCTGTGGTCATTAATTCCCTACCTTGATGATGAATTTGACCTCATTTATGGAGGTAGTAGCACATTCCGCTGGCCTGATTGAACCTGTCAGGATGCGCTACCCCTCTATCAGAGCAGCTTCATTCAACCAAAACAGAACAAGTTCAACTGTTGCTTGCAGTAGTCAGATTATGGCTAATCTCCAAAGCTAAACAGGGCCAAGCCTGTTCTGTACATGGATGGGAGACCCTTTGTGGAAAACTAGCTTCCTGCGGGAGATAGTTTTAGTCCAGCCAGCAGGGGTTGCTCATTCCCAGATATGTACTTTAGGTTCCAAAAGTCCAAATATTCAAAAATGACTTCTGCGCTGTAAGGCTTTTGATGAAGCATTAAATCGCCCCATGTAAAAATGAGTGTCCTTCGGATGAGGCATTAATCAGGCCTCCTGACTTTCTGTGGTCATTAATTCCCTACCTTAATGATGAATTTGACTTCATTTATGGAGGTGGTAGCGCAATCTGTCGGCCTTATAGAGTCTGGCAGGTTGCGCTACCTTTGTGAAAAACTAGTCCCACCAGCAGGGGGTGCTCTTTCCCTGACATGTACCTATGGGATCAAACGTCCTAATACAACGAGGCAGATTCCAGGCTGTGGAAAGGAGCAAATGTTTTTCTGAAACCTTAATCCGGCACCTGTAAAAAGGAGCGTCCTTCGCATGAGGCATTAAACTGGCCTCCTGACTTTCTGTGGTCATTAATTCCCTACCTTAATGATGAATTTGACCTCATTAATGGAGGTGGTAATGCATTCAGCCGGCCTTATAGAGCTTGGCAGGTTGTGCTTCCTTTGTGAAAAACTAGTCTGGCCAGCAGGGGGGGCTCTTTCCCTGAAATGTACCTATTGGATCAAACATCCTAATACAACGAGGCAGATTCCAGGCCGTGAAAAGGAGCAAATGTTTTTATGAAACCTTAATCCGGCCCCAGTAAAAAGGAGTGTCCTTCGCAAGAGGCATTAAACTGGCCTCCTGACTTTCTGTGGTCATTAATTCCCTTCCTTTTATGATGAATTTGACCTCATTTATGGAGGTGGTAGCACATTCCGCTGGCCTGATTGAACCTGTCAGGATGCGCTACCCCTCTATCAGAGCAGCTTCATTCAACCGAAACAGAACAAGTTCAACTGTTGCTTGCCGTAGTCAGATTCTGGTTACTCTCTAAAGCTAGGCAGGCCTGACCCTGCTCTGTGCAAGGATGGGGGACTCTTCGTGGAAATCTAGCTTCCTGCAGGAGATAGTTTCAGTCCAGCCAGCAGGGGTTGCTCATTCCCTGATATGTACTTTAGGTTCCAAAAGTCCAAATATTCAAAAATGACTTCTGCAGTGTAAAGCTTTTGATGAAGCATTAAATCGCCCCATGTAAAAATGAGTGTCCTTCGGATGAGGCATTAAACTGGCCTCCTGACTTTCTGTGGTCATTAATTCCCTACCTTAATGATGAATTTGACCTCATTTATGGAGGTGGTAGCGCAATCTGCCGGCCTTATAGAGCCTGGCAGGTTGCGCTACCTTTGTGAAAAACTAGTCCCACCAGCAGGGGGTGCTCTTTCCCTGACATGTACCTATGGGATCAAACGTCCTAATACAACGAGGCAGATTCCAGGCTGTGGAAAGGAGCAAATGTTTTTCTGAAACCTTAATCCGGCACCTGTAAAAAGGAGCATCCTTTGCATAAGGCATTAAACTGGCCTCCTGACTTTCTGTGGTCATTAATTCCCTACCTTAATGATGAATTTGACCTCATTTATGGAGGTGGTAGCACATTCCGCTGGCCTGATTGAACCTGTCAGGATACGCTACCCCTCTATCAGAGCAGCTTCATTCAACCGAAACAGAACAAGTTCAACTGTTGCTTGCAGTAGTCAGATTCTGGTTACTCTCTAAAGCTAAGCAGCCCCGAGCCTGCTATGTGTATGGATGGGGGACACTTTGTGAAAAACTAGCTTCCTGCGGTAGATAGTTTTAGTCCAGCCAGCAGGGGTTGCTCATTCCCTGATATGTACTTTAGGTTCCAAAAGTCAAAATATACAAAAATGACTTCTGCAGTGTAAGGCTTTTGATGAAGCATTAAATCGCCCCATGTAAAGATGAGTGTCCTTCGGATGAGGCATTAAACAGGCCTCCTGACTTTCTGTGGTCATTAATTCCCTACCTTAATGATGAATTTGACCTCATTCATGGAGGTGGTAGCGTAATCTGCCGGCCTTATATAGCCTGGCAGGTTGCGCTACCTTTGTGAAAAACTAGTCAAACCAGCAGGGGGTGCTCTTTCCCTGACATGTACCTATGGGATCAAAAGTCCTAATACAACGAGGCAGATTCCAGGCTGTGGAAAGGAGCAAATGTTTTTCTGAAACCTTAATCCGGCACCTGTAAAAAGGAGCGTCCTTCGCATGAGGCATTAAACTGGCCTCCTGACTTTCTGTGGTCATTAATTCCCTACCTTAATGATGAATTTGACCTCATTAATGGAGGTGGTAATGCATTCAGCCGGCCTTATAGAGCTTGGCAGGTTGTGCTTCCTTTGTGAAAAACTAGTCTGGCCAGCAGGGGGGGCTCTTTCCCTGAAATGTACCTATTGGATCAAACATCCTAATACAACGAGGCAGATTCCAGGCCGTGAAAAGGAGCAAATGTTTTTATGAAACCTTAATCCGGCCCCAGTAAAAAGGAGTGTCCTTCGCAAGAGGCATTAAACTGGCCTCCTGACTTTCTGTGGTCATTAATTCCCTTCCTTTTATGATGAATTTGACCTCATTTATGGAGGTGGTAGCACATTCCGCTGGCCTGATTGAACCTGTCAGGATGCGCTACCCCTCTATCAGAGCAGCTTCATTCAACCGAAACAGAACAAGTTCAACTGTTGCTTGCCGTAGTCAGATTCTGGTTACTCTCTAAAGCTAAGCAGGCCTGACCCTGCTCTGTGCAAGGATGGGGGACTCTTCGTGGAAATCTAGCTTCCTGCAGGAGATAGTTTCAGTCCAGCCAGCAGGGGTTGCTCATTCCCTGATATGTACTTTAGGTTCCAAAAGTCCAAATATTCAAAAATGACTTCTGCAGTGTAAAGCTTTTGATGAAGCATTAAATCGCCCCATGTAAAAATGAGTGTCCTTCGGATGAGGCATTAAACTGGCCTCCTGACTTTCTGTGGTCATTAATTCCCTACCTTAATGATGAATTTGACCTCATTTATGGAGGTGGTAGCGCAATCTGCCGGCCTTATAGAGCCTGGCAGGTTGCGCTACCTTTGTGAAAAACTAGTCCCACCAGCAGGGGGTGCTCTTTCCCTGACATGTACCTATGGGATCAAACGTCCTAATACAACGAGGCAGATTCCAGGCTGTGGAAAGGAGCAAATGTTTTTCTGAAACCTTAATCCGGCACCTGTAAAAAGGAGCATCCTTTGCATAAGGCATTAAACTGGCCTCCTGACTTTCTGTGGTCATTAATTCCCTACCTTAATGATGAATTTGACCTCATTTATGGAGGTGGTAGCACATTCCGCTGGCCTTATAGAGCTTGGCAGGTTGTGCTTCCTTTGTGAAAAACTAGTCTGGCCAGCAGGGGGGGCTCTTTCCCTGAAATGTACCTATTGGATCAAACATCCTAATACAACGAGGCAGATTCCAGGCCGTGAAAAGGAGCAAATGTTTTTATGAAACCTTAATCCGGCCCCAGTAAAAAGGAGTGTCCTTCGCAAGAGACATTAAACTGGCCTCCTGACTTTCTGTGGTCATTAATTCCCTTCCTTTTATGATGAATTTGACCTCATTTATGGAGGTGGTAGCACATTCCGCTGGCCTGATTGAACCTGTCAGGATGCGCTACCCCTCTATCAGAGCAGCTTCATTCAACCGAAACAGAACAAGTTCAACTGTTGCTTGCCATAGTCAGATTCTGGTTACTCTCTAAAGCTAAGCAGGCCTGACCCTGCTCTGTGCAAGGATGGGGGACTCTTCGTGGAAATCTAGCTTCCTGCAGGAGATAGTTTCAGTCCAGCCAGCAGGGGTTGCTCATTCCCTGATATGTACTTTAGGTTCCAAAAGTCCAAATATTCAAAAATGACTTCTGCAGTGTAAAGCTTTTGATGAAGCATTAAATCGCCCCATGTAAAAATGAGTGTCCTTCGGATGAGGCATTAAACTGGCCTCCTGACTTTCTGTGGTCATTAATTCCCTACCTTAATGATGAATTTGACCTCATTTATGGAGGTGGTAGCGCAATCTGCCGGCCTTGTAGAGCCTGGCAGGTTGCGCTACCTTTGTGAAAAACTAGTCCCACCAGCAGGGGGTGCTCTTTCCCTGACATGTACCTATGGGATCAAACGTCCTAATACAACGAGGCAGATTCCAGGCTGTGGAAAGGAGCAAATGTTTTTCTGAAACCTTAATCCGGCACCTGTAAAAAGGAGCATCCTTTGCATAAGGCATTAAACTGGCCTCCTGACTTTCTGTGGTCATTAATTCCCTACCTTAATGATGAATTTGACCTCATTTATGGAGGTGGTAGCACATTCCGCTGGCCTGATTGAACCTGTCAGGATACGCTACCCCTCTATCAGAGCAGCTTCATTCAACCGAAACAGAACAAGTTCAACTGTTGCTTGCAGTAGTCAGATTCTGGTTACTCTCTAAAGCTAAGCAGCCCCGAGCCTGCTCTGTGTATGGATGGGGGACACTTTGTGAAAAACTAGCTTCCTGCGGTAGATAGTTTTAGTCCAGCCAGCAGGGGTTGCTCATTCCCTGATATGTACTTTAGGTTCCAAAAGTCAAAATATACAAAAATGACTTCTGCAGTGTAAGGCTTTTGATGAAGCATTAAATCGCCCCATGTAAAGATGAGTGTCCTTCGGATGAGGCATTAAACAGGCCTCCTGACTTTCTGTGGTCATTAATTCCCTACCTTAATGATGAATTTGACCTCATTTATGGAGGTGGTAGCACATTCCGCTGGCTGATTGAACCTGTCAGGATGCGCTACCCCTCTATCAGAGCAGCTTCATTCAACCACAAAGTTAAAAGTTCAGATGTTACTTGCAGTAGTCAGATTCTGGTTAATCTCCAAAGCTAAGCAGGCCCGAGCCTGCTCTGTGCATGGTTTGGGGGACACTTTGTGAAAAACTAGTCTGGCCAGCAGGGGGGGCTCTTTCCCTGACATGTACCTATGGGATCAAACGTCCTAATACAACGAGGCAGATTCCAGGCTGTGGAAAGGAGCAAATGTTTTTCTGAAACCTTAATCCGGCCCCAGTAAAAAGGAGTGTCCTTCGCAAGAGGCATTAAACTAGCCTCCTGACTTTCTGTGGTCATTAATTCCCTACCGTAATGATGAATTTGACCGCATTTATGGAGGTGGTAGCACATTCCGCTTGCCTGATTGAACCTGTCAGGATACGCTACCCCTCTATCAGAGCAGCTTCATTCAACCACAAAGTCAAAAGTTCAACTGTTATTTGCAGTAGTCAGATTATGGTTAATCTCCAAAGCTAAACAGGGCCAATTCTGTTCTCTACATGGATGGGAGACCCTTTGTGGAAAACTAGTTTCCTGCGGGAGATAGTTTTAGTCCAGCCAGCAGGGGTTGCTCATTCCCTGATATGTACTTTAGGTTCCAAAAGTCCAAATATACAAAAATGACTTCTGCAGTGTAAGGCTTTTGATGAAGCACTAAATCGCCCCATGTAAAAATGAGTGTCCTTCGGATGAGGCATTAAACAGGCCTCCTGACTTTCTGTGGTCATTAATTCCCTACCTTAATGATGAATTTGACCTCATTTATGGAGGTGGTAGCGCAATCTGCCGGCCTTATAGAGCCTGGCAGGTTGCGCTACCTTTGTGAAAAACTAGTCCCACCAGCAGGGGGTGCTCTTTCCCTGACATGTACCTATGGGATCAAAAGTCCTAATACAACGAGGCAGATTCCAGGCTGTGGAAAGGAGCAAATGTTTTTCTGAAACCTTAATCCGGCACCTGTAAAAAGGAGCGTCCTTCGCATGAGGCATTAAACTGGCCTCCTGACTTTCTGTGGTCATTAATTCCCTACCTTAATGATGAATTTGACCTCATTAATGGAGGTGGTAATGCATTCAGCCGGCCTTATAGAGCTTGGCAGGTTGTGCTTCCTTTGTGAAAAACTAGTCTGGCCAGCAGGGGGGGCTCTTTCCCTGAAATGTACCTATTGGATCAAACATCCTAATACAACGAGGCAGATTCCAGGCCGTGAAAAGGAGCAAATGTTTTTATGAAACCTTAATCCGGCCCCAGTAAAAAGGAGTGTCCTTCGCAAGAGGCATTAAACTGGCCTCCTGACTTTCTGTGGTCATTAATTCCCTTCCTTTTATGATGAATTTGACCTCATTTATGGAGGTGGTAGCACATTCCGCTGGCCTGATTGAACCTGTCAGGATGCGCTACCCCTCTATCAGAGCAGCTTCATTCAACCGAAACAGAACAAGTTCAACTATTGCTTGCCATAGTCAGATTCTGGTTACTCTCTAAAGCTAAGCAGGCCTGACCCTGCTCTGTGCAAGGATGGGGGACTCTTCGTGGAAATCTATCTTCCTGCAGGAGATAGTTTCAGTCCAGCCAGCAGGGGTTGCTCATTCCCTGATATGTACTTTAGGTTCCAAAAGTCCAAATATTCAAAAATGACTTCTGCAGTGTAAAGCTTTTGATGAAGCATTAAATCGCCCCATGTAAAAATGAGTGTCCTTCGGATGAGGCATTAAACTGGCCTCCTGACTTTCTGTGGTCATTAATTCCCTACCTTAATGATGAATTTGACCTCATTTATGGAGGTGGTAGCGCAATCTGCCGGCCTTGTAGAGCCTGGCAGGTTGCGCTACCTTTGTGAAAAACTAGTCCCACCAGCAGGGGGTGCTCTTTCCCTGACATGTACCTATGGGATCAAACGTCCTAATACAACGAGGCAGATTCCAGGCTGTGGAAAGGAGCAAATGTTTTTCTGAAACCTTAATCCGGCACCTGTAAAAAGGAGCATCCTTTGCATAAGGCATTAAACTGGCCTCCTGACTTTCTGTGGTCATTAATTCCCTACCTTAATGATGAATTTGACCTCATTTATGGAGGTGGTAGCACATTCCGCTGGCCTGATTGAACCTGTCAGGATACGCTACCCCTCTATCAGAGCAGCTTCATTCAACCGAAACAGAACAAGTTCAACTGTTGCTTGCAGTAGTCAGATTCTGGTTACTCTCTAAAGCTAAGCAGCCCCGAGCCTGCTCTGTGTATGGATGGGGGACACTTTGTGAAAAACTAGCTTCCTGCGGTAGATAGTTTTAGTCCAGCCAGCAGGGGTTGCTCATTCCCTGATATGTACTTTAGGTTCCAAAAGTCAAAATATACAAAAATGACTTCTGCAGTGTAAGGCTTTTGATGAAGCATTAAATCGCCCCATGTAAAGATGAGTGTCCTTCGGATGAGGCATTAAACAGGCCTCCTGACTTTCTGTGGTCATTAATTCCCTACCTTAATGATGAATTTGACCTCATTTATGGAGGTGGTAGCACATTCCGCTGGCTGATTGAACCTGTCAGGATGCGCTACCCCTCTATCAGAGCAGCTTCATTCAACCACAAAGTTAAAAGTTCAGATGTTACTTGCAGTAGTCAGATTCTGGTTAATCTCCAAAGCTAAGCAGGCCCAAGCCTGCTCTGTGCATGGTTTGGGGGACACTTTGTGAAAAACTAGTCTGGCCAGCAGGGGGGGCTCTTTCCCTGACATGTACCTATGGGATCAAACGTCCTAATACAACGAGGCAGATTCCAGGCTGTGGAAAGGAGCAAATGTTTTTCTGAAACCTTAATCCGGCCCCAGTAAAAAGGAGTGTCCTTCGCAAGAGGCATTAAACTAGCCTCCTGACTTTCTGTGGTCATTAATTCCCTACCGTAATGATGAATTTGACCGCATTTATGGAGGTGGTAGCACATTCCGCTTGCCTGATTGAACCTGTCAGGATACGCTACCCCTCTATCAGAGCAGCTTCATTCAACCACAAAGTCAAAAGTTCAACTGTTATTTGCAGTAGTCAGATTATGGTTAATCTCCAAAGCTAAACAGGGCCAATTCTGTTCTCTACATGGATGGGAGACCCTTTGTGGAAAACTAGTTTCCTGCGGGAGATAGTTTTAGTCCAGCCAGCAGGGGTTGCTCATTCCCTGATATGTACTTTAGGTTCCAAAAGTCCAAATATACAAAAATGACTTCTGCAGTGTAAGGCTTTTGATGAAGCACTAAATCGCCCCATGTAAAAATGAGTGTCCTTCGGATGAGGCATTAAACAGGCCTCCTGACTTTCTGTGGTCATTAATTCCCTACCTTAATGATGAATTTGACCTCATTTATGGAGGTGGTAGCGCAATCTGCCGGCCTTATAGAGCCTGGCAGGTTGCGCTACCTTTGTGAAAAACTAGTCCCACCAGCAGGGGGTGCTCTTTCCCTGACATGTACCTATGGGATCAAACGTCATAATACAACGAGGCAGATTCCAGGCCGTGAAAAGGAGCAAATGTTTTTATGAAACCTTAATTCGGCCCCAATAAAAAGGAGTGTCCTTCGCAAGAGGCATTAAACTGGCCTCCTGACTTTCTGTGGTCATTAATTCCCTACCTTGATGATGAATTTGACCTCATTTATGGAGGTGGTAGCACATTCCGCTGGCCTGATTGAACCTGTCAGGATGCGCTACCCCTCTATCAGAGCAGCTTCATTCAACCAAAACAGAACAAGTTCAACTGTTGCTTGCAGTAGTCAGATTATGGCTAATCTCCAAAGCTAAACAGGGCCAAGCCTGTTCTGTACATGGATGGGAGACCCTTTGTGGAAAACTAGCTTCCTGCGGGAGGTAGTTTTAGTCCAGCCAGCAGGGGTTGCTCATTCCCTGATATGTACTTTAGGTTCCAAAAGTCCAAATATTCAAAAATGACTTCTGCGCTGTAAGGCTTTTGATGAAGCATTAAATCGCCCCATGTAAAAATGAGTGTCCTTCGGATGAGGCATTAATCAGGCCTCCTGACTTTCTGTGGTCATTAATTCCCTACCTTAATGATGAATTTGACCTCATTTATGGAGGTGGTAGCGCAATCTGCCGGCCTTATAGAGTCTGGCAGGTTGCGCTACCTTTGTGAAAAACTAGTCCCACCAGCAGGGGGTGCTCTTTCCCTGACATGTACCTATGGGATCAAACGTCCTAATACAACGAGGCAGATTCCAGGCTGTGGAAAGGAGCAAATGTTTTTCTGAAACCTTAATCCGGCACATGTAAAAAGGAGCATCCTTCGCATGAGGCATTAAACTGGCCTCCTGACTTTCTGTGGTCATTAATTCCCTACCTTAATGATGAATTTGACCTCATTTATGGAGGTGGTAGCACATTCCGCTGGCTGATTGAACCTGTCAGGATGCGCTACCCCTCTATCAGAGCAGCTTCATTCAACTGAAACAAAACAAGTTCATCTGTTGCTTGCAGTAGTCAGATTCTGGTTACTCTCTAAAGCTAAGCAGGCCAGAGCCTGGTCTGTGCATGGATGGGGGACACTTTGTGGTAAACTATCTTCCTGCATGAGATAGTTTTAGTCCAGCCAGCAGGGGTTGCTCATTCCCTGATATGTACTTTAGGTTCCAAAAGTCCAAATATACAAAAATGACTTCTGCGCTGTAAGGCTTTTGATGAAGCATTAAATCGCCCCATGTAAAAATGAGTGTCCTTCGGATGAGGCATTAAACAGGCCTCCTGACTTTCTGTGGTCATTAATTCCCTACCTTAATGATGAATTTGACCTCATTTATGGAGGTGGTAGCACATTCCGCTCGCTGATTGAACCTGTCAGGATGCGCTACCCCTCTATCAGAGCAGCTTCATTCAACCACAAAGTTAAAAGTTCCGATGTTACTTGCAGTAGTCAGATTCTGGTTAATCTCCAAAGCTAAGCAGGCCCGAGCCTGCTCTGTGCATGGTTGGGGGACACTTTGTGAAAAACTAGTCTGGCCAGCAGGGGGAGCTCTTTCCCTGACATGTACTTATGGGATCAAAAGTCCTAATACAACGAAGCAGATTCCAGGCTGTGGAAAGGAGCAAATGTTTTTCTGAAACCTTAATCCGGCACCTGTAAAAAGGAGCGTCCTTCGCATGAGGCCTTAAACTGGCCTCCTGACTTTCTGTGGTCATTAATTCCCTACCTTAATGATGAATTTGACCTCATTAATGGAGGTGGTAATGCATTCAGCCGGCCTTATAGAGCTTGGCAGGTTGTGCTTCCTTTGTGAAAAACTAGTCTGGCCAGCAGGGGGGGCTCTTTCCCTGAAATGTACCTATTGGATCAAACATCCTAATACAACGAGGCAGATTCCAGGCCGTGAAAAGGAGCAAATGTTTTTATGAAACCTTAATCCGGCCCCAGTAAAAAGGAGTGTCCTTCGCAAGAGGCATTAAACTGGCCTCCTGACTTTCTGTGGTCATTAATTCCCTTCCTTTTATGATGAATTTGACCTCATTTATGGAGGTGGTAGCACATTCCGCTGGCCTGATTGAACCTGTCAGGATGCGCTACCCCTCTATCAGAGCAGCTTCATTCAACCGAAACAGAACAAGTTCAACTGTTGCTTGCCGTAGTCAGATTCTGGTTACTCTCTAAAGCTAGGCAGGCCTGACCCTGCTCTGTGCAAGGATGGGGGACTCTTTGTGGAAATCTAGCTTCCTGCAGGAGATAGTTTCAGTCCAGCCTGCAGGGGTTGCTCATTCCCTGATATGTACTTTAGGTTCCAAAAGTCCAAATATACAAAAATGACTTCTGCGCTGTAAGGCTTTTGATGAAGCATTAAATCGCCCCATGTAAAAATGAGTGTCCTTCGGATGAGGCATTAAACAGGCCTCCTGACTTTCTGTGGTCATTAATTCCCTACCTTAATGATGAATTTGACCTCATTTATGGAGGTGGTAATGCATTCAGCCGGCCTTATAGAGCTTGGCAGGTTGCGCTTCCTTTGTGAAAAACTAGTATGGCCAGCAGGGGGGGCTCTTTCCCTGAAATGTACCTATTGGATCAAACATCCTAATACAACGAGGCAGATTCCAGGCCGTGAAAAGGAGCAAATGTTTTTATGAAACCTTAATCCGGCCCCAGTAAAAAGGAGTGTCCTTCGCAAGAGGCATTAAACTGGCCTCCTGACTTTCTGTGGTCATTAATTCCCTACCTTAATGATGAATTTGACCTCATTTATGGAGGTGGTAGCACATTCCGCTGGCCTGATTGAACCTGTCAGGATGCGCTACCCCTCTATCAGAGCAGCTTCATTCAAACGAAACAGAACAAGTTCAACTGTTGCTTGCCGTAGTCAGATTCTGGTTACTCTCTAAAACTAAGCAGGCCTGACCCTGCTCTGTGCAAGGATGGGGGACTCTTCGTGGAAATCTAGCTTCCTGCGGGAGATAGTTTCAGTCCACCCAGCAGGGGTTGCTCATTCCCTGATATGTACTTTAGGTTCCAAAAGTCCAAATATACAAAAATGACTTCTGCAGTGTAAAGCTTTTGATGAAGCATTAAATCGCCCCATGTAAAAATGAGTGTACTTCGGATGAGGCATTAAACAGGCCTCCTGACTTTCTGTGGTCATTAATTCCCTACCTTAATGATGAATTTGACCTCATTTATGGAGGTGGTAGCGCAATCTGCCGGCCTTATAGAGCCTGGCAGGTTGCGCTACCTTTGTGAAAAACTAGTCCCACCAGCAGGGGGTGCTCTTTCCCTGACATGTACCTATGGGATCAAACGTCCTAATACAACGAGGCAGATTCCAGGCTGTGGAAAGGAGCAAATGTTTTTCTGAAACCTTAATCCGGCACCTGTAAAAAGGAGCATCCTTCGCATGAGGCATTAAACTGGCCTCCTGACTTTCTGTGGTCATTAATTCCCTACCTTAATGATGAATTTGACCTCATTTATGGAGGTGGTAGCACATTCCGCTGGCCTGATTGAACAGAGCAGCTTCATTCAACCAAAACAGAACAAGTTCAACTGTTGCTTGCAGTAGTCAGATTATGGTTAATCTCCAAAGCTAAACAGGGCCAAGCCGGTTCTGTACATGGATGGGAGACCCTTTGTGGAAAACTAGCTTCCTGCGGGAGATAGTTTTAGTCCAGCCAGCAGGGGTTGCTCATTCCCTGATATGTACTTTAGGTTCCAAAAGTCCAAATATACAAAAATGACTTCTGCGCTGTAAGGCTTTTGATGAAGCATTAAATCAACCCATGTAAAAATGAGTGTCCTTCGGATGAGGCATTAAACTGGCCTCCTGACTCTCTGTGGTCATTAATTCCCTACCTTAATGATGAATTTGACCTCATTTATGGAGGTGGTAGCACATTCCGCTGGCTGATTGAACCTGTCAGGATGCGCTACCCCTCTATCAGAGCAGCTTCATTCAACCACAAAGTTAAAAGTTCAGATGTTACTTGCAGTAGTCAGATTCTGGTTAATCTCCAAAGCTAAGCAGGCCCGAGCCTGCTCTGTGCATGGTTTGGGGGACACTTTGTGAAAAACTAGTCTGGCCAGCAGGGAGGGCTCTTTCCCTGACATGTACCTATGGGATCAAACGTCCTCATACAACGAGGCAGATTCCAGGCTGTGGAAAGGAGCAAATGTTTTTCTGAAACCTTAATCCGGCACCTGTAAAAAGGAGCATCCTTCGCATGAGGCATTAAACTGGCCTCCTGACTTTCTGTGGTCATTAATTCCCTACCTTAATGATGAATTTGACCTCATTTATGGAGGTGGTAGCACATTCCGCTGGCCTGATTGAACCTGTCAGGATGCGCTACCATCCATACCGCCACCTGAGGCGCTAGAGAGCAACAGGAAGTGGTTGGCAGCAGTTTGGAGAGAAAGGCTCTCCTTCATTCTGTGTTTATTTTCGTTTTGTTTGTTTAAGTTTTAGTGTTTTTTTGGATAGTTTTTCATTTATTTTTTTGTAGTTTATTCCTCCCAGCAGCGATCGCTGTTTGGGGGGGATTTTTGGGCGTGAGTTTTCTTTTTACGGACGGATAAAACGGCAAAGGAACTGGATATGGCGGACGAAACACGGCAAGGAAATGACAATGGACAAGGACAACGGCAACGAGAAAGATTTCAAATGGATAAAGAGGCAAGGAAAGAGAGGGAATACTTGAAAGAAGCGACGGTTACAATTGATGTGGAAGGACTGAAGGATTTAAGAGCGATGGATATTATCAAAGCAATTTCGGAACGGATTGGGGAAGGCAAAATATTGGCGGTAAGACCTAAACAGAATAAGGAATATGAAGTGACATTGGAGAGTGAAGAAGAGACAGAGTTTTTAATGGATGGCATAACGATTAATGGAACGGACTGTGAAGTAAAAAGGCTGCAGAACAGAGACTACGTTGTCTCCTTCATGCATCTGCCAGCTTACCTGGACGATAGAGAGATTTTAAATAAACTAGAGGGATGGGGGGTTTCCCCTATCTCAAAAATTAAAAGAAGAGTATATCCGGGCACGAACATTGAAGATGGGACGAGGTTCGTCAAAACACGGTTTCCGAGGGAGGTGCCCTCTCTCCCGTACAGCACAAAAATTGAGACGGCGGAGGGTCCACAATATTTCCGGGTGATGCACAGTCACCAGGTTAAAACCTGTCGACTGTGCATGAGCCCGGACCATGTGGTTAAAGATTGCCCTGCCTTTACGTGCTTTAAATGTGGGGAGAGGGGCCATTTTGCGAGAAACTGCAATGCTGTGATGTGCCCGGATTGCAAACTGGCATTGGATAAATGTGAATGTTGGATGCAGAGCGGAGGAGAACGGCAGGTGAGCGGACAGATGCATGGGGGAGACAGCGGACAACGGGAAGAGGAACTTAACATACGAGAAGAAACAGGGTCGGAACAGAGGGATGATTGCAACGATCAAAGAATGGAAACACGTAATGAGGGTGAAGAATGGACACAAATGGTTTTAACTGACAGTTTGCAAAGCATTTTAAATAACGCAGAGAGGAAGGAACAAAGAAATGAGGATTTGAGCGAGGCACAGCAGGAAATTAATTTATGCTCGCAAATGGTGAATTTGGAAGGTCTACCACAGGATTGGGACAATCGGGAGGATGAGGAGCAGAGGAGCAAAGAACTGGGAGAGGAAAAGGAACAAGAGGGAACAAAAGAAGCACACACAAAGGTACCGAAGCGAAGGAGATCTCTAAGGGTTGTACCAAACATAGAGACTGCAAGAAAGAAGGTGTTGAAGGAAACCGAGATTGAAAGTAAGAACAAATTTGAAGTTTTGACAGGATTGGAGGACATGGACTAATTTTATGGGTATTTTAAATGTTTTTATATGTCTAATGCTTTTAAAGACTGTCACTTTTAATGCGAGGGGACTTTTGAATGTTAGAAAATTTGAAAAGGTGGTGGAAATGTGTAAAGGGGAAGACCTGATTTTACTACAAGAAACAAATTGGAGGGATGATTTTATGAATAAGATAAGAGAAAGATGGGGAGGGGAGATTCTATATAATAATGGTGATGGGAGAATGGGGAGAGGGGTTGCTTTTCTAATTAAAGAAAATAGAGGGATCCTTGGTAAAATAATATATAAGGATGGTGAGGGGAAGTGTATGGCTATTGAACTGAAGTATGATGAGAAGACTGTGATAATAGTTAACGTACATGCACCAACAGAAGATAAAGAAAAGAAGGAGTTTTTTAATGTCTTAAGGGCTTTTTTAAAGAAGCATAATGAGGTCATCTTATTGGGGGATTTTAATACAGTTTTTAGTAAATTGGATATGGGGGAGGGAATGGTTTTTAAGTCGGATGTGGGTAGAAAGGAGCTGAAACTTTTAATGGAAGAAAATAATTGCATTGACGTGTGGAGAGAAAGAAATGAGAAAAAGAAAGAATTCTCAAGAAGACAGTTGGTGGGGAACTTTATTTGTAGATCAAGAATTGATTTTATTTTATGTACAAGAAATATTGAGGATTTTATTGGGGATATTAAGTATGAAGAAACAAGTCTGAGTGACCATAAGCTAGTTTTGGTTAAAATAGATTGGGGGTCATTGAAAAGAGGGCCAGGGGTATGGGTTTTAAACACAGAGATTTTAAAAAATGAAGATTACGTTTTACGTATTAAGGAGATTATTGAGAAAGAAAAAGGAAATGGGATGCATGGAGAAGATATCAGAATATGGTGGGAGAATGTGAAGTTTTTAATTAAAAAATTTACGATAAAATACTGCAAAATAATACAAAAAAGCAAGAGGTATAATGAGAAAAAAATTAAAGAAAAATTAGAAGAAGAACTAAATAAATGTGATAAAGATATACAAAAAATAAAAGAATTAGAAGGCAGGTTGAAGGAAATGGAGGAGGGAAAATACGAGGGGGCGAGGCTAAGAAGTAAGGCGAAATACACAATGGAGGGTGAAAAATGTACAAAATTTTTCTTTAATTTAGAAAGAAGTAGAGCAAAGGCGGGGATGATTAAGGAGATAAGAAGGAAAGATGGGGTGGTGGTAGGGGACAATGAGGGAATATTATATGTAGTGAAAGAATATTACGAGGGATTGTTTAGTGCTGAGGGGGTGCGGGAGGAGGAAAAGCAGGAATTATTGGGACAGCTAAAAGCGAAGGTAGGGGAGGAGGATAAAAAGGAATGTGAAATGGAGATAAGGAAAGAAGAAATAGAAAATGCAATAAGTGAGTTAAATAGGAAAAAAAGTCCAGGGATTGATGGCTTAGGGAGTGAATTTTATATAGCTTTTAAAGAGGTTTTGATTGACATTTTAAAGGATGTTTATGATGATGTTTTTAGTAAAGGAGAATTAAGCACTAGAATGGGAATGGGGTTAATGAGAATAATTTATAAGAAAAAGGGAGATAAAACAGACCTAAAAAATTTCAGACCAATCACTATGCTGAATACAGATTTAAAAATATTATCAAAGATTTTAGCAAACAGATTAAAAGAAGTTATGCCGAAAATAATAAAGACTAACCAAGTATATGGAGTGAAGGGAAGGGATATAGCGGACACAACTATAAGTATAAAGGATGCAATAAGATATATTAACGAAAAAAATATGAATGGTTTTATTATAAGCTTGGATTTTGAAAAAGCTTTTGACAGAGTAGAACACCAGTTTTTATTTGATATCTTAAAAGGGTTTGGGTTTGGTGAGAATTTTATAAAATGGGTGAAAATTTTATACAAGGGAGCTATGACAAAAATAAAGTGCAATGGGTTTTTAACACAAGCTTTTAAATTAACAAGATCCATAAGACAGGGATGCCCATTGTCAGCCCTACTATACTCTTTGGTAGCAGAGCCTCTAGGGCTGGCAATGGAGCAGGATAAAGGCGTAAAAGGGATACGGTTGGAGGGAGAAGAGAGTAAAATTTTTCAATATGCAGATGATACAACGCTAATGTTAAAAGATCTGGAAAGTGTAATAAAAGCTATGGAGATTGTACAGAATTATTGTAGAGGATCAGGGGCAAAAGTGAATGAAGAGAAGACAGTGTATATGAGGTTTGGAGGGGCACAGGTTCTAACAGAGCATTTTAATTTTAAGGAATCAAGGGACATAAAGATTTTAGGGGTACATATGGGGCGGGATGAGCGAAAAGCAGGAGAAACAATGTGGGAGGAAGTGATAGGGGGGATTGAAAGGAGATTGATTTTTTGGAAATTAAGAACGCTGACTTTGAAGGGGAAAGTTTTAATTATTAATGTTTTAATGGTGTCAAAATTATGGTACATTTTATATGTAAACCCAATGCCATTATGGGCGGAAAAGAGGCTGAAGAAATGTTTTTCAGAGTTTTTATGGAATGGGAAGCCCCCAAGAATAGCACACAATACTTTAATAGGGGAGGGAGAGAAGGGAGGAATGGGATTAATTGACATTGAACATAGAAAGAACGCACTAAGGGTAAAATTGGTAAAAAAGTTTTTAGACAAATCACACACAGCAGGATGGAAGGGAACTATGGAGTACTTTTTAAATAAAGGCAGTAAATTTAATCTGGGAAGGAATATTTTATGGATGAAGACTAAATTATGGATGACTGAGAGGATGCCGGATTTTTATAGGGAACTGCTGGGAGCATGGGGAAAGTTTTTATCAAGTGTGCATTTTATTCCGAGGGGTAGGGAAAACATTTTAAATCAGCCTCTTTTTTTAAATCAGAGTATTTTAAATCAGGGGAGGCAGTTGTTTTTTAAGAAATGGTGGGAGGCGGGAATTTTAAAAGTGAGGGACATTTTATATGAAGTTAAAGAAGGATTTCTACCCGTACAAGTGGTTATAGACGCAATGGAGGAAGCAAAGGAGGAGTACAGCAGACAGGAAGAAACTAATAAATATGAAATGATCAAGAGATCGATACCGAAAGAATGGATAGAGGGAATCGAAAATAAGGAGGACGGAGAGCAACAAAATGAAATATATGTGGGATTGGGAGAAAAACAATTTGATTTTAATAAATGTCAGGTGAAAGATTTTTATAGTGTTTTTAGAGAGGGGGTCTTTAAAAAACCAGTGGTCAACAATTACTGGATGGATAAGTACAAGGGTGTGAAGGAATGTGATATTTGGGGAAACATGAAAGGGAAAATGATACAGACAAAGCTGGAAAATTTAGAGTTCTTAATTAGGCATAAAGTGATTTTTACTGACGTTATTTTAAACAAAATTGGTATGGAATCAAGTGCTGTATGTAAAGTGTGTAATGAGGAGGAGGAGGGATTTTTACATCTGTTTTTACATTGTATAAAATTGGATGATTTTAATGAGAAATGTAAGAAAATGATTTTAAGGTTGAAAGGGGAGGATGGAGAGGAGATGGACTGGGGCAGGATTCTAATGTTGGGAATACAAAGAAAGAACAAGAACAAAATGGTCATCAACCTTTTGATAATGTTAATTAAGAGTGCTATATGGGAAAGGAGAGTGGTGGCAAAGAAGGAAAAATGGATAATGGATTTATGGTATGTTTTTAAAAGAAAAGTCGAAAAATATGTACAATGCCTGTTTTATTATTTTAAGCAAGAAGATCAAATGGGGTTCTTTTACAATGTTTTTACTAATGATGTATGTGTAACTTTAGATGAGAATGGAATAGATGTGCAATTTTAAAAAAGTTTGGAGAATGTTTCTGTTCTTAAGTACTGTTTTGTCTCGCAACACGTGATGACGAGCTGGGTTACTCCTTTCCGAGAGTGAATAACGATCTGTGTGGAAAGCAATATTGTTTTGTATTTTTGATGTTCTTTACTGTTTGTATTTTCATTCATATATATGATTAGTTTTTAATTCTAAGGCATTATTTATTACTTTATTGCTGACAATGTTAAGTATTTTAATGCGTGTTTAATCATTTATGTCTTTAAGATTTCTACTGTGAAACACATGCTTGATAACTGTATTATGGAATTTTTTCAATAAAAAAAAAAAAAAAAAAAAAAAAAAGATTCTGGTTAATCTCCAAAGCTAAGCAGGCCCGAGCCTGCTCTGTGCATGGTTTGGGGGACACTTTGTGAAAAACTAGTCTGGCCAGCAGGGAGGGCTCTTTCCCTGACATGTACCTATGGGATCAAACGTCCTAATACAACGAGGCAGATTCCAGGCTGTGGAAAGGAGCAAATGTTTTTCTGAAACCTTAATCCGGCACCTGTAAAAAGGAGCATCCTTCGCATGAGGCATTAAACTGGCCTCCTGACTCTCTGTGGTCATTAATTCCCTACCGTAATGATGAATTTGACCGCATTTATGGAGGTGGTAGCACATTCCGCTTGCCTGATTGAACCTGTCAGGATACGCTACCCCTCTATCAGAGCAGCTTCATTCAACCACAAAGTCAAAAGTTCAACTGTTATTTGCAGTAGTCAGATTATGGTTAATCTCCAAAGCTAAACAGGGCCAATTCTGTTCTCTACATGGATGGGAGACCCTTTGTGGAAAACTAGTTTCCTGCGGGAGATAGTTTTAGTCCAGCCAGCAGGGGTTGCTCATTCCCTGATATGTACTTTAGGTTCCAAAAGTCCAAATATACAAAAATGACTTCTGCAGTGTAAGGCTTTTGATGAAGCACTAAATCGCCCCATGTAAAAATGAGTGTCCTTCGGATGAGGCATTAAACAGGCCTCCTGACTTTCTGTGGTCATTCATTCCCTACCTTAATGATGAATTTGACCTCATTTATGGAGGTGGTAGCACAGTCCGCTGGCCTGATTGAACCTGTCAGGATGCGCTACCCCTCTATCAGAGCAGCTTCATTCAACCGAAACAGAACAAGTTCAACTGTTGCGTGCAGTAGTCAGATTCTGGTTACTTTCCAAAGCTACCCAGGCCCGAGCCTGCTCTGTGCATGGATGGGGGACACTTTGTGGAAAACTAGCTTCCTGTGGGAGATAGTTTTAGTCCAGTCAGCAGGGGTTGCTCATTCCATGATATGTACTTTAGGTTCCAAAAGTCCAAATATACAAAAATGACTTCTGCAGTGTAAGGCTTTTGATGAAGCATTAAATCGCCCCATGTAAAAATGAGTGTCCTTCGGATGAGGCCTTAAACAGGCCTCCTGACTTTCTGTGGTCATTAATTCCCTACCTTAATGATGAATTTGACCTCATTCATGGAGTTGGTGGCGTAATCTGCCGGCCTTATATAGCCTGGCAGGTTGCGCTACCTTTGTGAAAAACTAGTCAAACCAGCAGGGGGTGCTCTTTCCCTGACATGTACCTATGGGATCAAACGTCCTAATACAACGAGGCAGATTCCAGGCTGTGGAAAGGAGCAAATGTTTTTCTGAAACCTTAATCCGGCACCTGTAAAAATGAGTGTCCTTCGGATGAGGCATTAAACAGGCCTCCTGACTTTCTGTGGTCATTAATTCCCTACCTTAATGATGAATTTGACCTCATTTATGGAGGTGGTAGCGCAATCTGCCGGCCTTATAGAGCCTGGCAGGTTGCGCTACCTTTGTGAAAAACTAGTCCCACCAGCAGGGGGTGCTCTTTCCCTGACATGTACCTATGGGATCAAACGTCCTAATACAACGAGGCAGATTCCAGGCCGTGAAAAGGAGCAAATGTTTTTATGAAACCTTAATTCGGCCCCAATAAAAAGGAGTGTCCTTCGCAAGAGGCATTAAACTGGCCTCCTGACTTTCTGTGGTCATTAATTCCCTACCTTGATGATGAATTTGACCTCATTTATGGAGGTGGTAGCACATTCCGCTGGCCTGATTGAACCTGTCAGGATGCGCTACCCCTCTATCAGAGCAGCTTCATTCAACCGAAACAGAACAAGTTCAACTGTTGCGTGCAGTAGTCAGATTCTGGTTACTTTCCAAAGCTACCCAGGCCCGAGCCTGCTCTGTGCATGGATGGGGGACACTTTGTGTCAAACTAGCTTCCTGTGGGAGATAGTTTTAGTCCAGTCAGCAGGGGTTGCTCATTCCATGATATGTACTTTAGGTTCCAAAAGTCCAAATATACAAAAATGACTTCTACAGTGTAAGGCTTTTGATGAAGCATTAAATCGCCCCATGTAAAAATGAGTGTCCTTCGGATGAGGCCTTAAACAGGCCTCCTGACTTTCTGTGGTCATTAATTCCCTACCTTAATGATGAATTTGACCTCATTCATGGAGTTGGTGGCGTAATCTGCCGGCCTTATATAGCCTGGCAGGTTGCGCTACCTTTGTGAAAAACTAGTCAAACCAGCAGGGGGTGCTCTTTCCCTGACATGTACCTATGGGATCAAACGTCCTAATACAACGAGGCAGATTCCAGGCTGTGGAAAGGAGCAAATGTTTTTCTGAAACCTTAATCCGGCACCTGTAAAAATGAGTGTCCTTCGGATGAGGCATTAAACAGGCCTCCTGACTTTCTGTGGTCATTAATTCCCTACCTTAATGATGAATTTGACCTCATTTATGGAGGTGGTAATGCATTCAGCCGGCCTTATAGAGCTTGGCAGGTTGCGCTTCCTTTGTGAAAAACTAGTATGGCCAGCAGGGGGGGCTCTTTCCCTGAAATGTACCTATTGGATCAAACATCCTAATACAACGAGGCAGATTCCAGGCCGTGAAAAGGAGCAAATGTTTTTATGAAACCTTAATCCGGCCCCAGTAAAAAGTAGTGTCCTTCGCAAGAGGCATTAAACTGGCCTCCTGACTTTCTGTGGTCATTAATTCCCTACCTTAATGATGAATTTGACCTCATTTATGGAGGTGGTAGCACATTCCGCTGGCCTGATTGAACCTGTCAGGATGCGCTACCCCTCTATCAGAGCAGCTTCATTCAAACGAAACAGAACAAGTTCAACTGTTGCTTGCCGTAGTCAGATTCTGGTTACTCTCTAAAGCTAAGCAGGCCTGACCCTGCTCTGTGCAAGGATGGGGGACTCTTCGTGGAAATCTAGCTTCCTGCGGGAGATAGTTTCAGTCCACCCAGCAGGGGTTGCTCATTCCCTTATATGTACTTTAGGTTCCAAAAGTCCAAATATACAAAAATGACTTCTGCAGTGTAAAGCTTTTGATGAAGCATTAAATCGCCCCATGTAAAAATGAGTGTCCTTCGGATGAGGCATTAAACAGGCCTTCTGACTTTCTGTGGTCATTAATTCCCTACCTTAATGATGAATTTGACCTCATTTATGGAGGTGGTAGCGCAATCTGCCGGCCTTATAGAGCCTGGCAGGTTGCGCTACCTTTGTGAAAAACTAGTCCCACCAGCAGGGGGTGCTCTTTCCCTGACATGTACCTATGGGATCAAACGTTCTAATACCATGAGGCAGATTCCAGGCTGTGGAAAGGAGCAAATGTTTTTCTGAAACCTTAATCCGGCACCTGTAAAAAGGAGCATCCTTCGCATGAGGCATTAAACTGGCCTCCTGACTTTCTGTGGTCATTAATTCCCTACCTTAATGATGAATTTGACCTCATTTATGGAGGTGGTAGCACATTCCGCTGGCCTGATTGAACCTGTCAGGATGCGCTACCCCTCTATCAGAGCAGCTTCATTCAACCAAAACAGAACAAGTTCAACTGTTGCTTGCAGTAGTCAGATTATGGTTAATCTCCAAAGCTAAACAGGGCCAAGCCGGTTCTGTACATGGATGGGGGACACTTTGTGGTAAACTATCTTCCTGCATGAGATAGTTTTAGTCCAGCCAGCAGGGGTTGCTCATTCCCTGATATGTACTTTAGGTTCCAAAAGTCCAAATATACAAAAATGACTTCTGCGCTGTAAGGCTTTTGATGAAGCATTAAATCGCCCCATGTAAAAATGAGTGTCCTTCGGATGAGGCATTAAACAGGCCTCCTGACTTTCTGTGGTCATTAATTCCCTACCTTAATGATGAATTTGACCTCATTTATGGAGGTGGTAGCGCAATCTGCCGGCCTTATAGAGCCTGGCAGGTTGCGCTACCTTTGTGAAACACTAGTCCCACCAGCAGGGGGTGCTCTTTCCCTGACATGTACCTATGGGATCAAACGTCCTAATACAACGAGGCAGATTCCAGGCTGTGGAAAGGAGCAAATGTTTTTCTGAAACCTTAATCCGGCACCTGTAAAAATGAGTGTCCTTCGGATGAGGCATTAAACAGGCCTCCTGACTTTCTGTGGTCATTAATTCCCTACCTTAATGATGAATTTGACCTCATTTATGGAGGTGGTAGCGCAATCTGCCGGCCTTATAGAGCCTGGCAGGTTGCGCTACCTTTGTGAAAAACTAGTCCCACCAGCAGGGGGTGCTCTTTCCCTGACATGTACCTATGGGATCAAACGTCCTAATACAACGAGGCAGATTCCAGGCTGTGGAAAGGAGCAAATGTTTTTCTGAAACCTTAATCCGGCACCTGTAAAAAGGAGCATCCTTCGCATGAGGCATTAAACTGGCCTCCTGACTTTCTGTGGTCATTAATTCCCTACCTTAATGATGAATTTGACCTCATTTATGGAGGTGGTAGCACATTCCGCTGGCTGATTGAACCTGTCAGGATGCGCTACCCCTCTATCAGAGCTGCTTCATTCAACCGAAGCAAAACAAGTTCAACTGTTGCTTGCAGTAGTCAGATTCTGGTTACTCTCTAAAGCTAAGCAGGCCAGAGCCTGGTCTGTGCATGGATGGGGGACACTTTGTGGTAAACTATCTTCCTGCATGAGATAGTTTTAGTCCAGCCAGCAGGGGTTGCTCATTCCCTGATATGTACTTTAGGTTCCAAAAGTCCAAATATACAAAAATGACTTCTGCGCTGTAAGGCTTTTGATGAAGCATTAAATCGCCCCATGTAAAAATGAGTGTCCTTCGGATGAGGCATTAAACAGGCCTCCTGACTTTCTGTGGTCATTAATTCCCTACCTTAATGATGAATTTGACCTCATTTATGGAGGTGGTAATGCATTCAGCCGGCCTTATAGAGCTTGGCAGGTTGCGCTTCCTTTGTGAAAAACTAGTATGGCCAGCAGGGGGGGCTCTTTCCCTGAAATGTACCTATTGGATCAAACATCCTAATACAACGAGGCAGATTCCAGGCCGTGAAAAGGAGCAAATGTTTTTATGAAACCTTAATCCGGCCCCAGTAAAAAGGAGTGTCCTTCGCAAGAGGCATTAAACTGGCCTCCTGACTTTCTGTGGTCATTAATTCCCTACCTTAATGATGAATTTGACCTCATTTATGGAGGTGGTAGCACATTCCGCTGGCCTGATTGAACCTGTCAGGATGCGCTACCCCTCTATCAGAGCAGCTTCATTCAAACGAAAGAGAACAAGTTCAACTGTTGCTTGCCGTAGTCAGATTCTGGTTACTCTCTAAAACTAAGCAGGCCTGACCCTGCTCTGTGCAAGGATGGGGGACTCTTCGTGGAAATCTAGCTTCCTGCGGGAGATAGTTTCAGTCCACCCAGCAGGGGTTGCTCATTCCCTGATATGTACTTTAGGTTCCAAAAGTCCAAATATACAAAAATGACTTCTGCAGTGTAAAGCTTTTGATGAAGCATTAAATCGCCCCATGTAAAAATGAGTGTCCTTCGGATGAGGCATTAAACAGGCCTCCTGACTTTCTGTGGTCATTAATTCCCTACCTTAATGATGAATTTGACCTCATTTATGGAGGTGGTAGCGCAATCTGCCGGCCTTATAGAGCCTGGCAGGTTGCGCTACCTTTGTGAAAAACTAGTCCCACCAGCAGGGGGTGCTCTTTCCCTGACATGTACCTATGGGATCAAACGTCCTAATACAACGAGGCAGATTCCAGGCTGTGGAAAGGAGCAAATGTTTTTCTGAAACCTTAATCCGGCACCTGTAAAAAGGAGCATCCTTCGCATGAGGCATTAAACTGGCCTCCTGACTTTCTGTGGTCATTAATTCCCTACCTTAATGATGAATTTGACCTCATTTATGGAGGTGGTAGCACATTCCGCTGGCCTGATTGAACAGAGCAGCTTCATTCAACCAAAACAGTACAAGTTCAACTGTTGCTTGCAGTAGTCAGATTATGGTTAATCTCCAAAGCTAAACAGGGCCAAGCCGGTTCTGTACATGGATGGGAGACCCTTTGTGGAAAACTAGCTTCCTGCGGGAGATAGTTTTAGTCCAGCCAGCAGGGGTTGCTCATTCCCTGATATGTACTTTAGGTTCCAAAAGTCCAAATATACAAAAATGACTTCTGCGCTGTAAGGCTTTTGATGAAGCATTAAATCAACCCATGTAAAAATGAGTGTCCTTCGGATGAGGCATTAAACTGGCCTCCTGACTCTCTGTGGTCATTAATTCCCTACCTTAATGATGAATTTGACCTCATTTATGGAGGTGGTAGCACATTCCGCTGGCTGATTGAACCTGTCAGGATGCGCTACCCCTCTATCAGAGCAGCTTCATTCAACCACAAAGTTAAAAGTTCAGATGTTACTTGCAGTAGTCAGATTCTGGTTAATCTCCAAAGCTAAGCAGGCCCGAGCCTGCTCTGTGCATGGTTTGGGGGACACTTTGTGAAAAACTAGTCTGGCCAGCAGGGAGGGCTCTTTCCCTGACATGTACCTATGGGATCAAACGTCCTCATACAACGAGGCAGATTCCAGGCTGTGGAAAGGAGCAAATGTTTTTCTGAAACCTTAATCCGGCACCTGTAAAAAGGAGCATCCTTCGCATGAGGCATTAAACTGGCCTCCTGACTCTCTGTGGTCATTAATTCCCTACCGTAATGATGAATTTGACCGCATTTATGGAGGTGGTAGCACATTCCGCTTGCCTGATTGAACCTGTCAGGATACGCTACCCCTCTATCAGAGCAGCTTCATTCAACCACAAAGTCAAAAGTTCAACTGTTATTTGCAGTAGTCAGATTATGGTTAATCTCCAAAGCTAAACAGGGCCAATTCTGTTCTCTACATGGTTGGGAGACCCTTTGTGGAAAACTAGTTTCCTGCGGGAGATAGTTTTAGTCCAGCCAGCAGGGGTTGCTCATTCCCTGATATGTACTTTAGGTTCCAAAAGTCCAAATATACAAAAATGACTTCTGCAGTGTAAGGCTTTTGATGAAGCACTAAATCGCCCCATGTAAAAATGAGTGTCCTTCGGATGAGGCATTAAACAGGCCTCCTGACTTTCTGTGGTCATTCATTCCCTACCTTAATGATGAATTTGACCTCATTTATGGAGGTGGTAGCGCAATCTGCCGGCCTTATAGAGCCTGGCAGGTTGCGCTACCTTTGTGAAACACTAGTCCCACCAGCAGGGGGTGCTCTTTCCCTGACATGTACCTATGGGATCAAACGTCCTAATACAACGAGGCAGATTCCAGGCTGTGGAAAGGAGCAAATGTTTTTCTGAAACCTTAATCCGGCACCTGTAAAAAGGAGCATCCTTCGCATGAGGCATTAAACTGGCCTCCTGACTTTCTGTGGTCATTAATTCCCTACCTTAATGATGAATTTGACCTCATTTATGGAGGTGGTAGCACATTCCGCTGGCTGATTGAACCTGTCAGGATGCGCTACCCCTCTATCAGAGCTGCTTCATTCAACCGAAGCAAAACAAGTTCAACTGTTGCTTGCAGTAGTCAGATTCTGGTTACTCTCTAAAGCTAAGCAGGCCAGAGCCTGGTCTGTGCATGGATGGGGGACACTTTGTGGTAAACTATCTTCCTGCATGAGATAGTTTTAGTCCAGCCAGCAGGGGTTGCTCATTCCCTGATATGTACTTTAGGTTCCAAAAGTCCAAATATACAAAAATGACTTCTGCGCTGTAAGGCTTTTGATGAAGCATTAAATCGCCCCATGTAAAAATGAGTGTCCTTCGGATGAGGCATTAAACAGGCCTCCTGACTTTCTGTGGTCATTAATTCCCTACCTTAATGATGAATTTGACCTCATTTATGGAGGTGGTAATGCATTCAGCCGGCCTTATAGAGCTTGGCAGGTTGCGCTTCCTTTGTGAAAAACTAGTATGGCCAGCAGGGGGGGCTCTTTCCCTGAAATGTACCTATTGGATCAAACATCCTAATACAACGAGGCAGATTCCAGGCCGTGAAAAGGAGCAAATGTTTTTATGAAACCTTAATCCGGCCCCAGTAAAAAGGAGTGTCCTTCGCAAGAGGCATTAAACTGGCCTCCTGACTTTCTGTGGTCATTAATTCCCTACCTTAATGATGAATTTGACCTCATTTATGGAGGTGGTAGCACATTCCGCTGGCCTGATTGAACCTGTCAGGATGCGCTACCCCTCTATCAGAGCAGCTTCATTCAAACGAAAGAGAACAAGTTCAACTGTTGCTTGCCGTAGTCAGATTCTGGTTACTCTCTAAAACTAAGCAGGCCTGACCCTGCTCTGTGCAAGGATGGGGGACTCTTCGTGGAAATCTAGCTTCCTGCGGGAGATAGTTTCAGTCCACCCAGCAGGGGTTGCTCATTCCCTGATATGTACTTTAGGTTCCAAAAGTCCAAATATACAAAAATGACTTCTGCAGTGTAAAGCTTTTGATGAAGCATTAAATCGCCCCATGTAAAAATGAGTGTCCTTCGGATGAGGCATTAAACAGGCCTCCTGACTTTCTGTGGTCATTAATTCCCTACCTTAATGATGAATTTGACCTCATTTATGGAGGTGGTAGCGCAATCTGCCGGCCTTATAGAGCCTGGCAGGTTGCGCTACCTTTGTGAAAAACTAGTCCCACCAGCAGGGGGTGCTCTTTCCCTGACATGTACCTATGGGATCAAACGTCCTAATACAACGAGGCAGATTCCAGGCTGTGGAAAGGAGCAAATGTTTTTCTGAAACCTTAATCCGGCACCTGTAAAAAGGAGCATCCTTCGCATGAGGCATTAAACTGGCCTCCTGACTTTCTGTGGTCATTAATTCCCTACCTTAATGATGAATTTGACCTCATTTATGGAGGTGGTAGCACATTCCGCTGGCCTGATTGAACAGAGCAGCTTCATTCAACCAAAACAGTACAAGTTCAACTGTTGCTTGCAGTAGTCAGATTATGGTTAATCTCCAAAGCTAAACAGGGCCAAGCCGGTTCTGTACATGGATGGGAGACCCTTTGTGGAAAACTAGCTTCCTGCGGGAGATAGTTTTAGTCCAGCCAGCAGGGGTTGCTCATTCCCTGATATGTACTTTAGGTTCCAAAAGTCCAAATATACAAAAATGACTTCTGCGCTGTAAGGCTTTTGATGAAGCATTAAATCAACCCATGTAAAAATGAGTGTCCTTCGGATGAGGCATTAAACTGGCCTCCTGACTCTCTGTGGTCATTAATTCCCTACCTTAATGATGAATTTGACCTCATTTATGGAGGTGGTAGCACATTCCGCTGGCTGATTGAACCTGTCAGGATGCGCTACCCCTCTATCAGAGCAGCTTCATTCAACCACAAAGTTAAAAGTTCAGATGTTACTTGCAGTAGTCAGATTCTGGTTAATCTCCAAAGCTAAGCAGGCCCGAGCCTGCTCTGTGCATGGTTTGGGGGACACTTTGTGAAAAACTAGTCTGGCCAGCAGGGAGGGCTCTTTCCCTGACATGTACCTATGGGATCAAACGTCCTCATACAACGAGGCAGATTCCAGGCTGTGGAAAGGAGCAAATGTTTTTCTGAAACCTTAATCCGGCACCTGTAAAAAGGAGCATCCTTCGCATGAGGCATTAAACTGGCCTCCTGACTCTCTGTGGTCATTAATTCCCTACCGTAATGATGAATTTGACCGCATTTATGGAGGTGGTAGCACATTCCGCTTGCCTGATTGAACCTGTCAGGATACGCTACCCCTCTATCAGAGCAGCTTCATTCAACCACAAAGTCAAAAGTTCAACTGTTATTTGCAGTAGTCAGATTATGGTTAATCTCCAAAGCTAAACAGGGCCAATTCTGTTCTCTACATGGTTGGGAGACCCTTTGTGGAAAACTAGTTTCCTGCGGGAGATAGTTTTAGTCCAGCCAGCAGGGGTTGCTCATTCCCTGATATGTACTTTAGGTTCCAAAAGTCCAAATATACAAAAATGACTTCTGCAGTGTAAGGCTTTTGATGAAGCACTAAATCGCCCCATGTAAAAATGAGTGTCCTTCGGATGAGGCATTAAACAGGCCTCCTGACTTTCTGTGGTCATTCATTCCCTACCTTAATGATGAATTTGACCTCATTTATGGAGGTGGTAGCGCAATCTGCCGGCCTTATAGAGCCTGGCAGGTTGCGCTACCTTTGTGAAACACTAGTCCCACCAGCAGGGGGTGCTCTTTCCCTGACATGTACCTATGGGATCAAACGTCCTAATACAACGAGGCAGATTCCAGGCTGTGGAAAGGAGCAAATGTTTTTCTGAAACCTTAATCCGGCACCTGTAAAAAGGAGCATCCTTCGCATGAGGCATTAAACTGGCCTCCTGACTTTCTGTGGTCATTAATTCCCTACCTTAATGATGAATTTGACCTCATTTATGGAGGTGGTAGCACAGTCCGCTGGCCTGATTGAACCTGTCAGGATGCGCTACCCCTCTATCAGAGCAGCTTCATTCAACCGAAACAGAACAAGTTCAACTGTTGCGTGCAGTAGTCAGATTCTGGTTACTTTCCAAAGCTACCCAGGCCCGAGCCTGCTCTGTGCATGGATGGGGGACACTTTGTGGAAAACTAGCTTCCTGTGGGAGATAGTTTTAGTCCAGTCAGCAGGGGTTGCTCATTCCATGATATGTACTTTAGGTTCCAAAAGTCCAAATATACAAAAATGACTTCTGCAGTGTAAGGCTTTTGATGAAGCATTAAATCGCCCCATGTAAAAATGAGTGTCCTTCGGATGAGGCCTTAAACAGGCCTCCTGACTTTCTGTGGTCATTAATTCCCTACCTTAATGATGAATTTGACCTCATTCATGGAGTTGGTGGCGTAATCTGCCGGCCTTATATAGCCTGGCAGGTTGCGCTACCTTTGTGAAAAACTAGTCAAACCAGCAGGGGGTGCTCTTTCCCTGACATGTACCTATGGGATCAAACGTCCTAATACAACGAGGCAGATTCCAGGCTGTGGAAAGGAGCAAATGTTTTTCTGAAACCTTAATCCGGCACCTGTAAAAATGAGTGTCCTTCGGATGAGGCATTAAACAGGCCTCCTGACTTTCTGTGGTCATTAATTCCCTACCTTAATGATGAATTTGACCTCATTTATGGAGGTGGTAGCGCAATCTGCCGGCCTTATAGAGCCTGGCAGGTTGCGCTACCTTTGTGAAAAACTAGTCCCACCAGCAGGGGGTGCTCTTTCCCTGACATGTACCTATGGGATCAAACGTCCTAATACAACGAGGCAGATTCCAGGCCGTGAAAAGGAGCAAATGTTTTTCTGAAACCTTAATTCGGCCCCAATAAAAAGGAGTGTCCTTCGCAAGAGGCATTAAACTGGCCTCCTGACTTTCTGTGGTCATTAATTCCCTACCTTGATGATGAATTTGACCTCATTTATGGAGGTGGTAGCACATTCCGCTGGCCTGATTGAACCTGTCAGGATGCGCTACCCCTCTATCAGAGCAGCTTCATTCAACCAAAACAGAACAAGTTCAACTGTTGCTTGCAGTAGTCAGATTATGGTTAATCTCCAAAGCTAAACAGGGCCAAGCCTGTTCTGTACATGGATGGGAGACCCTTTGTGGAAAACTAGCTTCCTGCGGGAGATAGTTTTAGTCCAGCCAGCAGGGGTTGCTCATTCCCTGATATGTACTTTAGGTTCCAAAAGTCCAAATATACAAAAATGACTTCTGCGCTGTAAGGCTTTTGATGAAGCATTAAATCGCCCCATGTAAAAATGAGTGTCCTTCGGATGAGGCATTAAACAGGCCTCCTGACTTTCTGTGGTCATTAATTCCCTACCTTAATGATGAATTTGACCTCATTTATGGAGGTGGTAATGCATTCAGCCGGCCTTATAGAGCATGGCAGGTTGCGCTTCCTTTGTGAAAAACTAGTATGGCCAGCAGGGGGGGCTCTTTCCCTGAAATGTACCTATTGGATCAAACATCCTAATACAACGAGGCAGATTCCAGGCCGTGAAAAGGAGCAAATGTTTTTATGAAACCTTAATCCGGCCCCAGTAAAAAGTAGTGTCCTTCGCAAGAGGCATTAAACTGGCCTCCTGACTTTCTGTGGTCATTAATTCCCTACCTTAATGATGAATTTGACCTCATTTATGGAGGTGGTAGCACATTCCGCTGGCCTGATTGAACCTGTCAGGATGCGCTACCCCTCTATCAGAGCAGCTTCATTCAAACGAAACAGAACAAGTTCAACTGTTGCTTGCCGTAGTCAGATTCTGGTTACTCTCTAAAGCTAAGCAGGCCTGACCCTGCTCTGTGCAAGGATGGGGGACTCTTCGTGGAAATCTAGCTTCCTGCGGGAGATAGTTTCAGTCCACCCAGCAGGGGTTGCTCATTCCCTTATATGTACTTTAGGTTCCAAAAGTCCAAATATACAAAAATGACTTCTGCAGTGTAAAGCTTTTGATGAAGCATTAAATCGCCCCATGTAAAAATGAGTGTCCTTCGGATGAGGCATTAAACAGGCCTCCTGACTTTCTGTGGTCATTAATTCTCTACCTTAATGATGAATTTGACCTCATTTATGGAGGTGGTAGCGCAATCTGCCGGCCTTATAGAGCCTGGCAGGTTGCGCTACCTTTGTGAAAAACTAGTCCCACCAGCAGGGGGTGCTCTTTCCCTGACATGTACCTATGGGATCAAACGTTCTAATACCATGAGGCAGATTCCAGGCTGTGGAAAGGAGCAAATGTTTTTCTGAAACCTTAATCCGGCACCTGTAAAAAGGAGCATCCTTCGCATGAGGCATTAAACTGGCCTCCTGACTTTCTGTGGTCATTAATTCCCTACCTTAATGATGAATTTGACCTCATTTATGGAGGTGGTAGCACATTCCGCTGGCCTGATTGAACCTGTCAGGATGCGCTACCCCTCTATCAGAGCAGCTTCATTCAACCAAAACAGAACAAGTTCAACTGTTGCTTGCAGTAGTCAGATTATGGTTAATCTCCAAAGCTAAACAGGGCCAAGCCGGTTCTGTACATGGATGGGAGACCCTTTGTGGAAAACTAGCTTCCTGCGGGAGATAGTTTTAGTCCAGCCAGCAGGGGTTGCTCATTCCCTGATATGTACTTTAGGTTCCAAAAGTCCAAATATACAAAAATGACTTCTGCGCTGTAAGGCTTTTGATGAAGCATTAAATCAACCCATGTAAAAATGAGTGTCCTTCGGATGAGGCATTAAACAGGCCTCCTGACTTTCTGTGGTCATTAATTCCCTACCTTAATGATGAATTTGACCTCATTTATGGAGGTGGTAGCGCAATCTGCCGGCCTTATAGAGCCTGGCAGGTTGCGCTACCTTTGTGAAAAACTAGTCCCACCAGCAGGGGGTGCTCTTTCCCTGACATGTACCTATGGGATCAAACGTCCTAGTACAACGAGGCAGATTCCAGGCTGTGGAAAGGAGCAAATGTTTTTCTGAAACCTTAATCCGGCTCCTGTAAAAAGGAGCATCCTTCGCATAAGGCATTAAACTGGCCTCCTGACTTTCTGTGGTCATTAATTCCCTACCTTAATGATGAATTTGACCTCATTTATGGAGGTGGTAGCACATTCCGCTGGCTGATTGAACCTGTCAGGATGCGCTACCCCTCTATCAGAGCAGCTTCATTCAACCGAAGCAAAACAAGTTCAACTGTTGCTTGCAGTAGTCAGATTCTGGTTACTCTCTAAAGCTAAGCAGGCCAGAGCCTGGTCTGTGCATGGATGGGGGACACTTTGTGGTAAACTATCTTCCTGCATGAGATAGTTTTAGTCCAGCCAGCAGGGGTTGCTCATTCCCTGATATGTACTTTAGGTTCCAAAAGTCCAAATATACAAAAATGACTTCTGCGCTGTAAGGCTTTTGATGAAGCATTAAATCGCCCCATGTAAAAATGAGTGTCCTTCGGATGAGGCATTAAACAGGCCTCCTGACTTTCTGTGGTCATTAATTCCCTACCTTAATGATGAATTTGACCTCATTTATGGAGGTGGTAGCGCAATCTGCCGGCCTTATAGAGCCTGGCAGGTTGCGCTACCTTTGTGAAACACTAGTCCCACCAGCAGGGGGTGCTCTTTCCCTGACATGTACCTATGGGATCAAACGTCCTAATACAACGAGGCAGATTCCAGGCTGTGGAAAGGAGCAAATGTTTTTCTGAAACCTTAATCCGGCACCTGTAAAAATGAGTGTCCTTCGGATGAGGCATTAAACAGGCCTCCTGACTTTCTGTGGTCATTAATTCCCTACCTTAATGATGAATTTGACCTCATTTATGGAGGTGGTAGCGCAATCTGCCGGCCTTATAGAGCCTGGCAGGTTGCGCTACCTTTGTGAAAAACTAGTCCCACCAGCAGGGGGTGCTCTTTCCCTGACATGTACCTATGGGATCAAACGTCCTAATACAACGAGGCAGATTCCAGGCTGTGGAAAGGAGCAAATGTTTTTCTGAAACCTTAATCCGGCACCTGTAAAAAGGAGCATCCTTCGCATGAGGCATTAAACTGGCCTCCTGACTTTCTGTGGTCATTAATTCCCTACCTTAATGATGAATTTGACCTCATTTATGGAGGTGGTAGCACATTCCGCTGGCTGATTGAACCTGTCAGGATGCGCTACCCCTCTATCAGAGCTGCTTCATTCAACCGAAGCAAAACAAGTTCAACTGTTGCTTGCAGTAGTCAGATTCTGGTTACTCTCTAAAGCTAAGCAGGCCAGAGCCTGGTCTGTGCATGGATGGGGGACACTTTGTGGTAAACTATCTTCCTGCATGAGATAGTTTTAGTCCAGCCAGCAGGGGTTGCTCATTCCCTGATATGTACTTTAGGTTCCAAAAGTCCAAATATACAAAAATGACTTCTGCGCTGTAAGGCTTTTGATGAAGCATTAAATCGCCCCATGTAAAAATGAGTGTCCTTCGGATGAGGCATTAAACAGGCCTCCTGACTTTCTGTGGTCATTAATTCCCTACCTTAATGATGAATTTGACCTCATTTATGGAGGTGGTAGCGCAATCTGCCGGCCTTATAGAGCCTGGCAGGTTGCGCTACCTTTGTGAAAAACTAGTCCCACCAGCAGGGGGTGCTCTTTCCCTGACATGTACCTATGGGATCAAACGTCCTAATACAACGAGGCAGATTCCAGGCTGTGGAAAGGAGCAAATGTTTTTCTGAAACCTTAATCCGGCACCTGTAAAAAGGAGCATCCTTCGCATGAGGCATTAAACTGGCCTCCTGACTTTCTGTGGTCATTAATTCCCTACCTTAATGATGAATTTGACCTCATTTATGGAGGTGGTAGCACATTCCGCTGGCCTGATTGAACCTGTCAGGATGCGCTACCCCTCTATCAGAGCAGCTTCATTCAACCAAAACAGAACAAGTTCAACTGTTGCTTGCAGTAGTCAGATTCTGGTTAATCTCCAAAGCTAAGCAGGCCTGAGCCTGCTCTGTGCATGGTTTGGGGGACACTTTGTGAAAAACTAGTCTGGCCAGCAGGGAGGGCTCTTTCCCTGACATGTACCTATGGGATCAAACGTCCTCATACAACGAGGCAGATTCCAGGCTGTGGAAAGGAGCAAATGTTTTTCTGAAACCTTAATCCGGCACCTGTAAAAAGGAGCATCCTTCGCATGAGGCATTAAACTGGCCTCCTGACTCTCTGTGGTCATTAATTCCCTACCGTAATGATGAATTTGACCGCATTTATGGAGGTGGTAGCACATTCCGCTTGCCTGATTGAACCTGTCAGGATACGCTACCCCTCTATCAGAGCAGCTTCATTCAACCACAAAGTCAAAAGTTCAACTGTTATTTGCAGTAGTCAGATTATGGTTAATCTCCAAAGCTAAACAGGGCCAATTCTGTTCTCTACATGGATGGGAGACCCTTTGTGGAAAACTAGTTTCCTGCGGGAGATAGTTTTAGTCCAGCCAGCAGGGGTTGCTCATTCCCTGATATGTACTTTAGGTTCCAAAAGTCCAAATATACAAAAATGACTTCTGCAGTGTAAGGCTTTTGATGAAGCACTAAATCGCCCCATGTAAAAATGAGTGTCCTTCGGATGAGGCATTAAACAGGCCTCCTGACTTTCTGTGGTCATTCATTCCCTACCTTAATGATGAATTTGACCTCATTTATGGAGGTGGTAGCGCAATCTGCCGGCCTTATAGAGCCTGGCAGGTTGCGCTACCTTTGTGAAACACTAGTCCCACCAGCAGGGGGTGCTCTTTCCCTGACATGTACCTATGGGATCAAACGTCCTAATACAACGAGGCAGATTCCAGGCTGTGGAAAGGAGCAAATGTTTTTCTGAAACCTTAATCCGGCACCTGTAAAAAGGAGCATCCTTCGCATGAGGCATTAAACTGGCCTCCTGACTTTCTGTGGTCATTAATTCCCTACCTTAATGATGAATTTGACCTCATTTATGGAGGTGGTAGCACAGTCCGCTGGCCTGATTGAACCTGTCAGGATGCGCTACCCCTCTATCAGAGCAGCTTCATTCAACCGAAACAGAACAAGTTCAACTGTTGCGTGCAGTAGTCAGATTCTGGTTACTTTCCAAAGCTACCCAGGCCCGAGCCTGCTCTGTGCATGGATGGGGGACACTTTGTGGAAAACTAGCTTCCTGTGGGAGATAGTTTTAGTCCAGTCAGCAGGGGTTGCTCATTCCATGATATGTACTTTAGGTTCCAAAAGTCCAAATATACAAAAATGACTTCTGCAGTGTAAGGCTTTTGATGAAGCATTAAATCGCCCCATGTAAAAATGAGTGTCCTTCGGATGAGGCCTTAAACAGGCCTCCTGACTTTCTGTGGTCATTAATTCCCTACCTTAATGATGAATTTGACCTCATTCATGGAGTTGGTGGCGTAATCTGCCGGCCTTATATAGCCTGGCAGGTTGCGCTACCTTTGTGAAAAACTAGTCAAACCAGCAGGGGGTGCTCTTTCCCTGACATGTACCTATGGGATCAAACGTCCTAATACAACGAGGCAGATTCCAGGCTGTGGAAAGGAGCAAATGTTTTTCTGAAACCTTAATCCGGCACCTGTAAAAATGAGTGTCCTTCGGATGAGGCATTAAACAGGCCTCCTGACTTTCTGTGGTCATTAATTCCCTACCTTAATGATGAATTTGACCTCATTTATGGAGGTGGTAGCGCAATCTGCCGGCCTTATAGAGCCTGGCAGGTTGCGCTACCTTTGTGAAAAACTAGTCCCACCAGCAGGGGGTGCTCTTTCCCTGACATGTACCTATGGGATCAAACGTCCTAATACAACGAGGCAGATTCCAGGCCGTGAAAAGGAGCAAATGTTTTTCTGAAACCTTAATTCGGCCCCAATAAAAAGGAGTGTCCTTCGCAAGAGGCATTAAACTGGCCTCCTGACTTTCTGTGGTCATTAATTCCCTACCTTGATGATGAATTTGACCTCATTTATGGAGGTGGTAGCACATTCCGCTGGCCTGATTGAACCTGTCAGGATGCGCTACCCCTCTATCAGAGCAGCTTCATTCAACCAAAACAGAACAAGTTCAACTGTTGCTTGCAGTAGTCAGATTATGGTTAATCTCCAAAGCTAAACAGGGCCAAGCCTGTTCTGTACATGGATGGGAGACCCTTTGTGGAAAACTAGCTTCCTGCGGGAGATAGTTTTAGTCCAGCCAGCAGGGGTTGCTCATTCCCTGATATGTACTTTAGGTTCCAAAAGTCCAAATATACAAAAATGACTTCTGCGCTGTAAGGCTTTTGATGAAGCATTAAATCGCCCCATGTAAAAATGAGTGTCCTTCGGATGAGGCATTAAACAGGCCTCCTGACTTTCTGTGGTCATTAATTCCCTACCTTAATGATGAATTTGACCTCATTTATGGAGGTGGTAATGCATTCAGCCGGCCTTATAGAGCATGGCAGGTTGCGCTTCCTTTGTGAAAAACTAGTATGGCCAGCAGGGGGGGCTCTTTCCCTGAAATGTACCTATTGGATCAAACATCCTAATACAACGAGGCAGATTCCAGGCCGTGAAAAGGAGCAAATGTTTTTATGAAACCTTAATCCGGCCCCAGTAAAAAGTAGTGTCCTTCGCAAGAGGCATTAAACTGGCCTCCTGACTTTCTGTGGTCATTAATTCCCTACCTTAATGATGAATTTGACCTCATTTATGGAGGTGGTAGCACATTCCGCTGGCCTGATTGAACCTGTCAGGATGCGCTACCCCTCTATCAGAGCAGCTTCATTCAAACGAAACAGAACAAGTTCAACTGTTGCTTGCCGTAGTCAGATTCTGGTTACTCTCTAAAGCTAAGCAGGCCTGACCCTGCTCTGTGCAAGGATGGGGGACTCTTCGTGGAAATCTAGCTTCCTGCGGGAGATAGTTTCAGTCCACCCAGCAGGGGTTGCTCATTCCCTTATATGTACTTTAGGTTCCAAAAGTCCAAATATACAAAAATGACTTCTGCAGTGTAAAGCTTTTGATGAAGCATTAAATCGCCCCATGTAAAAATGAGTGTCCTTCGGATGAGGCATTAAACAGGCCTCCTGACTTTCTGTGGTCATTAATTCTCTACCTTAATGATGAATTTGACCTCATTTATGGAGGTGGTAGCGCAATCTGCCGGCCTTATAGAGCCTGGCAGGTTGCGCTACCTTTGTGAAAAACTAGTCCCACCAGCAGGGGGTGCTCTTTCCCTGACATGTACCTATGGGATCAAACGTTCTAATACCATGAGGCAGATTCCAGGCTGTGGAAAGGAGCAAATGTTTTTCTGAAACCTTAATCCGGCACCTGTAAAAAGGAGCATCCTTCGCATGAGGCATTAAACTGGCCTCCTGACTTTCTGTGGTCATTAATTCCCTACCTTAATGATGAATTTGACCTCATTTATGGAGGTGGTAGCACATTCCGCTGGCCTGATTGAACCTGTCAGGATGCGCTACCCCTCTATCAGAGCAGCTTCATTCAACCAAAACAGAACAAGTTCAACTGTTGCTTGCAGTAGTCAGATTATGGTTAATCTCCAAAGCTAAACAGGGCCAAGCCGGTTCTGTACATGGATGGGAGACCCTTTGTGGAAAACTAGCTTCCTGCGGGAGATAGTTTTAGTCCAGCCAGCAGGGGTTGCTCATTCCCTGATATGTACTTTAGGTTCCAAAAGTCCAAATATACAAAAATGACTTCTGCGCTGTAAGGCTTTTGATGAAGCATTAAATCAACCCATGTAAAAATGAGTGTCCTTCGGATGAGGCATTAAACAGGCCTCCTGACTTTCTGTGGTCATTAATTCCCTACCTTAATGATGAATTTGACCTCATTTATGGAGGTGGTAGCGCAATCTGCCGGCCTTATAGAGCCTGGCAGGTTGCGCTACCTTTGTGAAAAACTAGTCCCACCAGCAGGGGGTGCTCTTTCCCTGACATGTACCTATGGGATCAAACGTCCTAGTACAACGAGGCAGATTCCAGGCTGTGGAAAGGAGCAAATGTTTTTCTGAAACCTTAATCCGGCTCCTGTAAAAAGGAGCATCCTTCGCATAAGGCATTAAACTGGCCTCCTGACTTTCTGTGGTCATTAATTCCCTACCTTAATGATGAATTTGACCTCATTTATGGAGGTGGTAGCACATTCCGCTGGCTGATTGAACCTGTCAGGATGCGCTACCCCTCTATCAGAGCAGCTTCATTCAACCGAAGCAAAACAAGTTCAACTGTTGCTTGCAGTAGTCAGATTCTGGTTACTCTCTAAAGCTAAGCAGGCCAGAGCCTGGTCTGTGCATGGATGGGGGACACTTTGTGGTAAACTATCTTCCTGCATGAGATAGTTTTAGTCCAGCCAGCAGGGGTTGCTCATTCCCTGATATGTACTTTAGGTTCCAAAAGTCCAAATATACAAAAATGACTTCTGCGCTGTAAGGCTTTTGATGAAGCATTAAATCGCCCCATGTAAAAATGAGTGTCCTTCGGATGAGGCATTAAACAGGCCTCCTGACTTTCTGTGGTCATTAATTCCCTACCTTAATGATGAATTTGACCTCATTTATGGAGGTGGTAGCGCAATCTGCCGGCCTTATAGAGCCTGGCAGGTTGCGCTACCTTTGTGAAACACTAGTCCCACCAGCAGGGGGTGCTCTTTCCCTGACATGTACCTATGGGATCAAACGTCCTAATACAACGAGGCAGATTCCAGGCTGTGGAAAGGAGCAAATGTTTTTCTGAAACCTTAATCCGGCACCTGTAAAAATGAGTGTCCTTCGGATGAGGCATTAAACAGGCCTCCTGACTTTCTGTGGTCATTAATTCCCTACCTTAATGATGAATTTGACCTCATTTATGGAGGTGGTAGCGCAATCTGCCGGCCTTATAGAGCCTGGCAGGTTGCGCTACCTTTGTGAAAAACTAGTCCCACCAGCAGGGGGTGCTCTTTCCCTGACATGTACCTATGGGATCAAACGTCCTAATACAACGAGGCAGATTCCAGGCTGTGGAAAGGAGCAAATGTTTTTCTGAAACCTTAATCCGGCACCTGTAAAAAGGAGCATCCTTCGCATGAGGCATTAAACTGGCCTCCTGACTTTCTGTGGTCATTAATTCCCTACCTTAATGATGAATTTGACCTCATTTATGGAGGTGGTAGCACATTCCGCTGGCTGATTGAACCTGTCAGGATGCGCTACCCCTCTATCAGAGCTGCTTCATTCAACCGAAGCAAAACAAGTTCAACTGTTGCTTGCAGTAGTCAGATTCTGGTTACTCTCTAAAGCTAAGCAGGCCAGAGCCTGGTCTGTGCATGGATGGGGGACACTTTGTGGTAAACTATCTTCCTGCATGAGATAGTTTTAGTCCAGCCAGCAGGGGTTGCTCATTCCCTGATATGTACTTTAGGTTCCAAAAGTCCAAATATACAAAAATGACTTCTGCGCTGTAAGGCTTTTGATGAAGCATTAAATCGCCCCATGTAAAAATGAGTGTCCTTCGGATGAGGCATTAAACAGGCCTCCTGACTTTCTGTGGTCATTAATTCCCTACCTTAATGATGAATTTGACCTCATTTATGGAGGTGGTAGCGCAATCTGCCGGCCTTATAGAGCCTGGCAGGTTGCGCTACCTTTGTGAAAAACTAGTCCCACCAGCAGGGGGTGCTCTTTCCCTGACATGTACCTATGGGATCAAACGTCCTAATACAACGAGGCAGATTCCAGGCTGTGGAAAGGAGCAAATGTTTTTCTGAAACCTTAATCCGGCACCTGTAAAAAGGAGCATCCTTCGCATGAGGCATTAAACTGGCCTCCTGACTTTCTGTGGTCATTAATTCCCTACCTTAATGATGAATTTGACCTCATTTATGGAGGTGGTAGCACATTCCGCTGGCCTGATTGAACCTGTCAGGATGCGCTACCCCTCTATCAGAGCAGCTTCATTCAACCAAAACAGAACAAGTTCAACTGTTGCTTGCAGTAGTCAGATTCTGGTTAATCTCCAAAGCTAAGCAGGCCTGAGCCTGCTCTGTGCATGGTTTGGGGGACACTTTGTGAAAAACTAGTCTGGCCAGCAGGGAGGGCTCTTTCCCTGACATGTACCTATGGGATCAAACGTCCTCATACAACGAGGCAGATTCCAGGCTGTGGAAAGGAGCAAATGTTTTTCTGAAACCTTAATCCGGCACCTGTAAAAAGGAGCATCCTTCGCATGAGGCATTAAACTGGCCTCCTGACTCTCTGTGGTCATTAATTCCCTACCGTAATGATGAATTTGACCGCATTTATGGAGGTGGTAGCACATTCCGCTTGCCTGATTGAACCTGTCAGGATACGCTACCCCTCTATCAGAGCAGCTTCATTCAACCACAAAGTCAAAAGTTCAACTGTTATTTGCAGTAGTCAGATTATGGTTAATCTCCAAAGCTAAACAGGGCCAATTCTGTTCTCTACATGGATGGGAGACCCTTTGTGGAAAACTAGTTTCCTGCGGGAGATAGTTTTAGTCCAGCCAGCAGGGGTTGCTCATTCCCTGATATGTACTTTAGGTTCCAAAAGTCCAAATATACAAAAATGACTTCTGCAGTGTAAGGCTTTTGATGAAGCACTAAATCGCCCCATGTAAAAATGAGTGTCCTTCGGATGAGGCATTAAACAGGCCTCCTGACTTTCTGTGGTCATTCATTCCCTACCTTAATGATGAATTTGACCTCATTTATGGAGGTGGTAGCGCAATCTGCCGGCCTTATAGAGCCTGGCAGGTTGCGCTACCTTTGTGAAACACTAGTCCCACCAGCAGGGGGTGCTCTTTCCCTGACATGTACCTATGGGATCAAACGTCCTAATACAACGAGGCAGATTCCAGGCTGTGGAAAGGAGCAAATGTTTTTCTGAAACCTTAATCCGGCACCTGTAAAAAGGAGCATCCTTCGCATGAGGCATTAAACTGGCCTCCTGACTTTCTGTGGTCATTAATTCCCTACCTTAATGATGAATTTGACCTCATTTATGGAGGTGGTAGCACAGTCCGCTGGCCTGATTGAACCTGTCAGGATGCGCTACCCCTCTATCAGAGCAGCTTCATTCAACCGAAACAGAACAAGTTCAACTGTTGCGTGCAGTAGTCAGATTCTGGTTACTTTCCAAAGCTACCCAGGCCCGAGCCTGCTCTGTGCATGGATGGGGGACACTTTGTGGAAAACTAGCTTCCTGTGGGAGATAGTTTTAGTCCAGTCAGCAGGGGTTGCTCATTCCATGATATGTACTTTAGGTTCCAAAAGTCCAAATATACAAAAATGACTTCTGCAGTGTAAGGCTTTTGATGAAGCATTAAATCGCCCCATGTAAAAATGAGTGTCCTTCGGATGAGGCCTTAAACAGGCCTCCTGACTTTCTGTGGTCATTAATTCCCTACCTTAATGATGAATTTGACCTCATTCATGGAGTTGGTGGCGTAATCTGCCGGCCTTATATAGCCTGGCAGGTTGCGCTACCTTTGTGAAAAACTAGTCAAACCAGCAGGGGGTGCTCTTTCCCTGACATGTACCTATGGGATCAAACGTCCTAATACAACGAGGCAGATTCCAGGCTGTGGAAAGGAGCAAATGTTTTTCTGAAACCTTAATCCGGCACCTGTAAAAATGAGTGTCCTTCGGATGAGGCATTAAACAGGCCTCCTGACTTTCTGTGGTCATTAATTCCCTACCTTAATGATGAATTTGACCTCATTTATGGAGGTGGTAGCGCAATCTGCCGGCCTTATAGAGCCTGGCAGGTTGCGCTACCTTTGTGAAAAACTAGTCCCACCAGCAGGGGGTGCTCTTTCCCTGACATGTACCTATGGGATCAAACGTCCTAATACAACGAGGCAGATTCCAGGCCGTGAAAAGGAGCAAATGTTTTTCTGAAACCTTAATTCGGCCCCAATAAAAAGGAGTGTCCTTCGCAAGAGGCATTAAACTGGCCTCCTGACTTTCTGTGGTCATTAATTCCCTACCTTGATGATGAATTTGACCTCATTTATGGAGGTGGTAGCACATTCCGCTGGCCTGATTGAACCTGTCAGGATGCGCTACCCCTCT
Source organism: Garra rufa (assembly GCF_049309525.1). Classification (NCBI taxonomy): domain Eukaryota; kingdom Metazoa; phylum Chordata; class Actinopteri; order Cypriniformes; family Cyprinidae; genus Garra; species Garra rufa. The sequence continues at coordinate 224,746 of NW_027394295.1, forward strand.
ATCAGAGCAGCTTCATTCAACCAAAACAGAACAAGTTCAACTGTTGCTTGCAGTAGTCAGATTATGGTTAATCTCCAAAGCTAAACAGGGCCAAGCCTGTTCTGTACATGGATGGGAGACCCTTTGTGGAAAACTAGCTTCCTGCGGGAGATAGTTTTAGTCCAGCCAGCAGGGGTTGCTCATTCCCTGATATGTACTTTAGGTTCCAAAAGTCCAAATATACAAAAATGACTTCTGCGCTGTAAGGCTTTTGATGAAGCATTAAATCGCCCCATGTAAAAATGAGTGTCCTTCGGATGAGGCATTAAACAGGCCTCCTGACTTTCTGTGGTCATTAATTCCCTACCTTAATGATGAATTTGACCTCATTTATGGAGGTGGTAATGCATTCAGCCGGCCTTATAGAGCATGGCAGGTTGCGCTTCCTTTGTGAAAAACTAGTATGGCCAGCAGGGGGGGCTCTTTCCCTGAAATGTACCTATTGGATCAAACATCCTAATACAACGAGGCAGATTCCAGGCCGTGAAAAGGAGCAAATGTTTTTATGAAACCTTAATCCGGCCCCAGTAAAAAGTAGTGTCCTTCGCAAGAGGCATTAAACTGGCCTCCTGACTTTCTGTGGTCATTAATTCCCTACCTTAATGATGAATTTGACCTCATTTATGGAGGTGGTAGCACATTCCGCTGGCCTGATTGAACCTGTCAGGATGCGCTACCCCTCTATCAGAGCAGCTTCATTCAAACGAAACAGAACAAGTTCAACTGTTGCTTGCCGTAGTCAGATTCTGGTTACTCTCTAAAGCTAAGCAGGCCTGACCCTGCTCTGTGCAAGGATGGGGGACTCTTCGTGGAAATCTAGCTTCCTGCGGGAGATAGTTTCAGTCCACCCAGCAGGGGTTGCTCATTCCCTTATATGTACTTTAGGTTCCAAAAGTCCAAATATACAAAAATGACTTCTGCAGTGTAAAGCTTTTGATGAAGCATTAAATCGCCCCATGTAAAAATGAGTGTCCTTCGGATGAGGCATTAAACAGGCCTCCTGACTTTCTGTGGTCATTAATTCTCTACCTTAATGATGAATTTGACCTCATTTATGGAGGTGGTAGCGCAATCTGCCGGCCTTATAGAGCCTGGCAGGTTGCGCTACCTTTGTGAAAAACTAGTCCCACCAGCAGGGGGTGCTCTTTCCCTGACATGTACCTATGGGATCAAACGTTCTAATACCATGAGGCAGATTCCAGGCTGTGGAAAGGAGCAAATGTTTTTCTGAAACCTTAATCCGGCACCTGTAAAAAGGAGCATCCTTCGCATGAGGCATTAAACTGGCCTCCTGACTTTCTGTGGTCATTAATTCCCTACCTTAATGATGAATTTGACCTCATTTATGGAGGTGGTAGCACATTCCGCTGGCCTGATTGAACCTGTCAGGATGCGCTACCCCTCTATCAGAGCAGCTTCATTCAACCAAAACAGAACAAGTTCAACTGTTGCTTGCAGTAGTCAGATTATGGTTAATCTCCAAAGCTAAACAGGGCCAAGCCGGTTCTGTACATGGATGGGAGACCCTTTGTGGAAAACTAGCTTCCTGCGGGAGATAGTTTTAGTCCAGCCAGCAGGGGTTGCTCATTCCCTGATATGTACTTTAGGTTCCAAAAGTCCAAATATACAAAAATGACTTCTGCGCTGTAAGGCTTTTGATGAAGCATTAAATCAACCCATGTAAAAATGAGTGTCCTTCGGATGAGGCATTAAACAGGCCTCCTGACTTTCTGTGGTCATTAATTCCCTACCTTAATGATGAATTTGACCTCATTTATGGAGGTGGTAGCGCAATCTGCCGGCCTTATAGAGCCTGGCAGGTTGCGCTACCTTTGTGAAAAACTAGTCCCACCAGCAGGGGGTGCTCTTTCCCTGACATGTACCTATGGGATCAAACGTCCTAGTACAACGAGGCAGATTCCAGGCTGTGGAAAGGAGCAAATGTTTTTCTGAAACCTTAATCCGGCTCCTGTAAAAAGGAGCATCCTTCGCATAAGGCATTAAACTGGCCTCCTGACTTTCTGTGGTCATTAATTCCCTACCTTAATGATGAATTTGACCTCATTTATGGAGGTGGTAGCACATTCCGCTGGCTGATTGAACCTGTCAGGATGCGCTACCCCTCTATCAGAGCAGCTTCATTCAACCGAAGCAAAACAAGTTCAACTGTTGCTTGCAGTAGTCAGATTCTGGTTACTCTCTAAAGCTAAGCAGGCCAGAGCCTGGTCTGTGCATGGATGGGGGACACTTTGTGGTAAACTATCTTCCTGCATGAGATAGTTTTAGTCCAGCCAGCAGGGGTTGCTCATTCCCTGATATGTACTTTAGGTTCCAAAAGTCCAAATATACAAAAATGACTTCTGCGCTGTAAGGCTTTTGATGAAGCATTAAATCGCCCCATGTAAAAATGAGTGTCCTTCGGATGAGGCATTAAACAGGCCTCCTGACTTTCTGTGGTCATTAATTCCCTACCTTAATGATGAATTTGACCTCATTTATGGAGGTGGTAGCGCAATCTGCCGGCCTTATAGAGCCTGGCAGGTTGCGCTACCTTTGTGAAACACTAGTCCCACCAGCAGGGGGTGCTCTTTCCCTGACATGTACCTATGGGATCAAACGTCCTAATACAACGAGGCAGATTCCAGGCTGTGGAAAGGAGCAAATGTTTTTCTGAAACCTTAATCCGGCACCTGTAAAAATGAGTGTCCTTCGGATGAGGCATTAAACAGGCCTCCTGACTTTCTGTGGTCATTAATTCCCTACCTTAATGATGAATTTGACCTCATTTATGGAGGTGGTAGCGCAATCTGCCGGCCTTATAGAGCCTGGCAGGTTGCGCTACCTTTGTGAAAAACTAGTCCCACCAGCAGGGGGTGCTCTTTCCCTGACATGTACCTATGGGATCAAACGTCCTAATACAACGAGGCAGATTCCAGGCTGTGGAAAGGAGCAAATGTTTTTCTGAAACCTTAATCCGGCACCTGTAAAAAGGAGCATCCTTCGCATGAGGCATTAAACTGGCCTCCTGACTTTCTGTGGTCATTAATTCCCTACCTTAATGATGAATTTGACCTCATTTATGGAGGTGGTAGCACATTCCGCTGGCTGATTGAACCTGTCAGGATGCGCTACCCCTCTATCAGAGCTGCTTCATTCAACCGAAGCAAAACAAGTTCAACTGTTGCTTGCAGTAGTCAGATTCTGGTTACTCTCTAAAGCTAAGCAGGCCAGAGCCTGGTCTGTGCATGGATGGGGGACACTTTGTGGTAAACTATCTTCCTGCATGAGATAGTTTTAGTCCAGCCAGCAGGGGTTGCTCATTCCCTGATATGTACTTTAGGTTCCAAAAGTCCAAATATACAAAAATGACTTCTGCGCTGTAAGGCTTTTGATGAAGCATTAAATCGCCCCATGTAAAAATGAGTGTCCTTCGGATGAGGCATTAAACAGGCCTCCTGACTTTCTGTGGTCATTAATTCCCTACCTTAATGATGAATTTGACCTCATTTATGGAGGTGGTAGCGCAATCTGCCGGCCTTATAGAGCCTGGCAGGTTGCGCTACCTTTGTGAAAAACTAGTCCCACCAGCAGGGGGTGCTCTTTCCCTGACATGTACCTATGGGATCAAACGTCCTAATACAACGAGGCAGATTCCAGGCTGTGGAAAGGAGCAAATGTTTTTCTGAAACCTTAATCCGGCACCTGTAAAAAGGAGCATCCTTCGCATGAGGCATTAAACTGGCCTCCTGACTTTCTGTGGTCATTAATTCCCTACCTTAATGATGAATTTGACCTCATTTATGGAGGTGGTAGCACATTCCGCTGGCCTGATTGAACCTGTCAGGATGCGCTACCCCTCTATCAGAGCAGCTTCATTCAACCAAAACAGAACAAGTTCAACTGTTGCTTGCAGTAGTCAGATTCTGGTTAATCTCCAAAGCTAAGCAGGCCTGAGCCTGCTCTGTGCATGGTTTGGGGGACACTTTGTGAAAAACTAGTCTGGCCAGCAGGGAGGGCTCTTTCCCTGACATGTACCTATGGGATCAAACGTCCTCATACAACGAGGCAGATTCCAGGCTGTGGAAAGGAGCAAATGTTTTTCTGAAACCTTAATCCGGCACCTGTAAAAAGGAGCATCCTTCGCATGAGGCATTAAACTGGCCTCCTGACTCTCTGTGGTCATTAATTCCCTACCGTAATGATGAATTTGACCGCATTTATGGAGGTGGTAGCACATTCCGCTTGCCTGATTGAACCTGTCAGGATACGCTACCCCTCTATCAGAGCAGCTTCATTCAACCACAAAGTCAAAAGTTCAACTGTTATTTGCAGTAGTCAGATTATGGTTAATCTCCAAAGCTAAACAGGGCCAATTCTGTTCTCTACATGGATGGGAGACCCTTTGTGGAAAACTAGTTTCCTGCGGGAGATAGTTTTAGTCCAGCCAGCAGGGGTTGCTCATTCCCTGATATGTACTTTAGGTTCCAAAAGTCCAAATATACAAAAATGACTTCTGCAGTGTAAGGCTTTTGATGAAGCACTAAATCGCCCCATGTAAAAATGAGTGTCCTTCGGATGAGGCATTAAACAGGCCTCCTGACTTTCTGTGGTCATTCATTCCCTACCTTAATGATGAATTTGACCTCATTTATGGAGGTGGTAGCGCAATCTGCCGGCCTTATAGAGCCTGGCAGGTTGCGCTACCTTTGTGAAACACTAGTCCCACCAGCAGGGGGTGCTCTTTCCCTGACATGTACCTATGGGATCAAACGTCCTAATACAACGAGGCAGATTCCAGGCTGTGGAAAGGAGCAAATGTTTTTCTGAAACCTTAATCCGGCACCTGTAAAAAGGAGCATCCTTCGCATGAGGCATTAAACTGGCCTCCTGACTTTCTGTGGTCATTAATTCCCTACCTTAATGATGAATTTGACCTCATTTATGGAGGTGGTAGCACAGTCCGCTGGCCTGATTGAACCTGTCAGGATGCGCTACCCCTCTATCAGAGCAGCTTCATTCAACCGAAACAGAACAAGTTCAACTGTTGCGTGCAGTAGTCAGATTCTGGTTACTTTCCAAAGCTACCCAGGCCCGAGCCTGCTCTGTGCATGGATGGGGGACACTTTGTGGAAAACTAGCTTCCTGTGGGAGATAGTTTTAGTCCAGTCAGCAGGGGTTGCTCATTCCATGATATGTACTTTAGGTTCCAAAAGTCCAAATATACAAAAATGACTTCTGCAGTGTAAGGCTTTTGATGAAGCATTAAATCGCCCCATGTAAAAATGAGTGTCCTTCGGATGAGGCCTTAAACAGGCCTCCTGACTTTCTGTGGTCATTAATTCCCTACCTTAATGATGAATTTGACCTCATTCATGGAGTTGGTGGCGTAATCTGCCGGCCTTATATAGCCTGGCAGGTTGCGCTACCTTTGTGAAAAACTAGTCAAACCAGCAGGGGGTGCTCTTTCCCTGACATGTACCTATGGGATCAAACGTCCTAATACAACGAGGCAGATTCCAGGCTGTGGAAAGGAGCAAATGTTTTTCTGAAACCTTAATCCGGCACCTGTAAAAATGAGTGTCCTTCGGATGAGGCATTAAACAGGCCTCCTGACTTTCTGTGGTCATTAATTCCCTACCTTAATGATGAATTTGACCTCATTTATGGAGGTGGTAGCGCAATCTGCCGGCCTTATAGAGCCTGGCAGGTTGCGCTACCTTTGTGAAAAACTAGTCCCACCAGCAGGGGGTGCTCTTTCCCTGACATGTACCTATGGGATCAAACGTCCTAATACAACGAGGCAGATTCCAGGCCGTGAAAAGGAGCAAATGTTTTTATGAAACCTTAATTCGGCCCCAATAAAAAGGAGTGTCCTTCGCAAGAGGCATTAAACTGGCCTCCTGACTTTCTGTGGTCATTAATTCCCTACCTTGATGATGAATTTGACCTCATTTATGGAGGTGGTAGCACATTCCGCTGGCCTGATTGAACCTGTCAGGATGCGCTACCCCTCTATCAGAGCAGCTTCATTCAACCGAAACAGAACAAGTTCAACTGTTGCGTGCAGTAGTCAGATTCTGGTTACTTTCCAAAGCTACCCAGGCCCGAGCCTGCTCTGTGCATGGATGGGGGACACTTTGTGGAAAACTAGCTTCCTGTGGGAGATAGTTTTAGTCCAGTCAGCAGGGGTTGCTCATTCCATGATATGTACTTTAGGTTCCAAAAGTCCAAATATACAAAAATGACTTCTGCAGTGTAAGGCTTTTGATGAAGCATTAAATCGCCCCATGTAAAAATGAGTGTCCTTCGGATGAGGCCTTAAACAGGCCTCCTGACTTTCTGTGGTCATTAATTCCCTACCTTAATGATGAATTTGACCTCATTCATGGAGTTGGTGGCGTAATCTGCCGGCCTTATATAGCCTGGCAGGTTGCGCTACCTTTGTGAAAAACTAGTCAAACCAGCAGGGGGTGCTCTTTCCCTGACATGTACCTATGGGATCAAACGTCCTAATACAACGAGGCAGATTCCAGGCTGTGGAAAGGAGCAAATGTTTTTCTGAAACCTTAATCCGGCACCTGTAAAAATGAGTGTCCTTCGGATGAGGCATTAAACAGGCCTCCTGACTTTCTGTGGTCATTAATTCCCTACCTTAATGATGAATTTGACCTCATTTATGGAGGTGGTAGCGCAATCTGCCGGCCTTATAGAGCCTGGCAGGTTGCGCTACCTTTGTGAAAAACTAGTCCCACCAGCAGGGGGTGCTCTTTCCCTGACATGTACCTATGGGATCAAACGTCCTAATACAACGAGGCAGATTCCAGGCCGTGAAAAGGAGCAAATGTTTTTCTGAAACCTTAATTCGGCCCCAATAAAAAGGAGTGTCCTTCGCAAGAGGCATTAAACTGGCCTCCTGACTTTCTGTGGTCATTAATTCCCTACCTTGATGATGAATTTGACCTCATTTATGGAGGTGGTAGCACATTCCGCTGGCCTGATTGAACCTGTCAGGATGCGCTACCCCTCTATCAGAGCAGCTTCATTCAACCAAAACAGAACAAGTTCAACTGTTGCTTGCAGTAGTCAGATTATGATTAATCTCCAAAGCTAAACAGGGCCAAGCCTGTTCTGTACATGGATGGGAGACCCTTTGTGGAAAACTAGCTTCCTGCGGGAGATAGTTTTAGTCCAGCCAGCAGGGGTTGCTCATTCCCTGATATGTACTTTAGGTTCCAAAAGTCCAAATATACAAAAATGACTTCTGCGCTGTAAGGCTTTTGATGAAGCATTAAATCGCCCCATGTAAAAATGAGTGTCCTTCGGATGAGGCATTAAACAGGCCTCCTGACTTTCTGTGGTCATTAATTCCCTACCTTAATGATGAATTTGACCTCATTTATGGAGGTGGTAATGCATTCAGCCGGCCTTATAGAGCTTGGCAGGTTGCGCTTCCTTTGTGAAAAACTAGTATGGCCAGCAGGGGGGGCTCTTTCCCTGAAATGTACCTATTGGATCAAACATCCTAATACAACGAGGCAGATTCCAGGCCGTGAAAAGGAGCAAATGTTTTTATGAAACCTTAATCTGGCCCCAGTAAAAAGTAGTGTCCTTCGCAAGAGGCATTAAACTGGCCTCCTGACTTTCTGTGGTCATTAATTCCCTACCTTAATGATGAATTTGACCTCATTTATGGAGGTGGTAGCACATTCCGCTGGCCTGATTGAACCTGTCAGGATGCGCTACCCCTCTATCAGAGCAGCTTCATTCAAACGAAACAGAACAAGTTCAACTGTTGCTTGCCGTAGTCAGATTCTGGTTACTCTCTAAAGCTAAGCAGGCCTGACCCTGCTCTGTGCAAGGATGGGGGACACTTCGTGGAAATCTAGCTTCCTGCGGGAGATAGTTTCAGTCCACCCAGCAGGGGTTGCTCATTCCCTTATATGTACTTTAGGTTCCAAAAGTCCAAATATACAAAAATGACTTCTGCAGTGTAAAGCTTTTGATGAAGCATTAAATCGCCCCATGTAAAAATGAGTGTCCTTCGGATGAGGCATTAAACAGGCCTCCTGACTTTCTGTGGTCATTAATTCCCTACCTTAATGATGAATTTGACCTCATTTATGGAGGTGGTAGCGCAATCTGCCGGCCTTATAGAGCCTGGCAGGTTGCGCTACCTTTGTGAAAAACTAGTCCCACCAGCAGGGGGTGCTCTTTCCCTGACATGTACCTATGGGATCAAACGTTCTAATACCATGAGGCAGATTCCAGGCTGTGGAAAGGAGCAAATGTTTTTCTGAAACCTTAATCCGGCACCTGTAAAAAGGAGCATCCTTCGCATGAGGCATTAAACTGGCCTCCTGACTTTCTGTGGTCATTAATTCCCTACCTTAATGATGAATTTGACCTCATTTATGGAGGTGGTAGCACATTCCGCTGGCCTGATTGAACCTGTCAGGATGCGCTACCCCTCTATCAGAGCAGCTTCATTCAACCAAAACAGAACAAGTTCAACTGTTGCTTGCAGTAGTCAGATTATGGTTAATCTCCAAAGCTAAACAGGGCCAAGCCGGTTCTGTACATGGATGGGAGACCCTTTGTGGAAAACTAGCTTCCTGCGGGAGATAGTTTTAGTCCAGCCAGCAGGGGTTGCTCATTCCCTGATATGTACTTTAGGTTCCAAAAGTCCAAATATACAAAAATGACTTCTGCGCTGTAAGGCTTTTGATGAAGCATTAAATCAACCCATGTAAAAATGAGTGTCCTTCGGATGAGGCATTAAACAGGCCTCCTGACTTTCTGTGGTCATTAATTCCCTACCTTAATGATGAATTTGACCTCATTTATGGAGGTGGTAGCGCAATCTGCCGGCCTTATAGAGCCTGGCAGGTTGCGCTACCTTTGTGAAAAACTAGTCCCACCAGCAGGGGGTGCTCTTTCCCTGACATGTACCTATGGGATCAAACGTCCTAGTACAACGAGGCAGATTCCAGGCTGTGGAAAGGAGCAAATGTTTTTCTGAAACCTTAATCCGGCTCCTGTAAAAAGGAGCATCCTTCGCATAAGGCATTAAACTGGCCTCCTGACTTTCTGTGGTCATTAATTCCCTACCTTAATGATGAATTTGACCTCATTTATGGAGGTGGTAGCACATTCCGCTGGCTGATTGAACCTGTCAGGATGCGCTACCCCTCTATCAGAGCAGCTTCATTCAACCGAAGCAAAACAAGTTCAACTGTTGCTTGCAGTAGTCAGATTCTGGTTACTCTCTAAAGCTAAGCAGGCCAGAGCCTGGTCTGTGCATGGATGGGGGACACTTTGTGGTAAACTATCTTCCTGCATGAGATAGTTTTAGTCCAGCCAGCAGGGGTTGCTCATTCCCTGATATGTACTTTAGGTTCCAAAAGTCCAAATATACAAAAATGACTTCTGCGCTGTAAGGCTTTTGATGAAGCATTAAATCGCCCCATGTAAAAATGAGTGTCCTTCGGATGAGGCATTAAACAGGCCTCCTGACTTTCTGTGGTCATTAATTCCCTACCTTAATGATGAATTTGACCTCATTTATGGAGGTGGTAGCGCAATATGCCGGCCTTATAGAGCCTGGCAGGTTGCGCTACCTTTGTGAAAAACTAGTCCCACCAGCAGGGGGTGCTCTTTCCCTGACATGTACCTATGGGATCAAACGTCCTAGTACAACGAGGCAGATTCCAGGCTGTGGAAAGGAGCAAATGTTTTTCTGAAACCTTAATCCGGCACCTGTAAAAAGGAGCATCCTTCGCATGAGGCATTAAACTGGCCTCCTGACTTTCTGTGGTCATTAATTCCCTACCTTAATGATGAATTTGACCTCATTTATGGAGGTGGTAGCACATTCCGCTGGCCTGATTGAACCTGTCAGGATGCGCTACCCCTCTATCAGAGCAGCTTCATTCAACCAAAACAGAACAATTTCAACTGTTGCTTGCAGTAGTCAGATTATGGTTAATCTCCAAAGCTAAACAGGGCCAAGCCGGTTCTGTACATGGATGGGAGACCCTTTGTGGAAAACTAGCTTCCTGCGGGAGATAGTTTTAGTCCAGCCAGCAGGGGTTGCTCATTCCCTGATATGTACTTTAGGTTCCAAAAGTCCAAATATACAAAAATGACTTCTGCGCTGTAAGGCTTTTGATGAAGCATTAAATCAACCCATGTAAAAATGAGTGTCCTTCGGATGAGGCATTAAACAGGCCTCCTGACTTTCTGTGGTCATTAATTCCCTACCTTAATGATGAATTTGACCTCATTTATGGAGGTGGTAGCGCAATCTGCCGGCCTTATAGAGCCTGGCAGGTTGCGCTACCTTTGTGAAAAACTAGTCCCACCAGCAGGGGGTGCTCTTTCCCTGACATGTACCTATGGGATCAAACGTCCTAGTACAACGAGGCAGATTCCAGGCTGTGGAAAGGAGCAAATGTTTTTCTGAAACCTTAATCCGGCACCTGTAAAAGGGAGCATCCTTCGCATGAGGCATTAAACTGGCCTCCTGACTTTCTGTGGTCATTAATTCCCTACCTTAATGATGAATTTGACCTCATTTATGGAGGTGGTAGCACAGTCCGCTGGCCTGATTGAAACTGTCAGGATGCGCTACCCCTCTATCAGAGCAGCTTCATTCAACCGAAACAGAACAAGTTCAACTGTTGCGTGCAGTAGTCAGATTCTGGTTACTTTCCAAAGCTACCCAGGCCCGAGCCTGCTCTGTGCATGGATGGGGGACACTTTGTGGAAAACTAGCTTCCTGTGGGAGATAGTTTTAGTCCAGTCAGCAGGGGTTGCTCATTCCATGATATGTACTTTAGGTTCCAAAAGTCCAAATATACAAAAATGACTTCTGCAGTGTAAGGCTTTTGATGAAGCATTAAATCGCCCCATGTAAAAATGAGTGTCCTTCGGATGAGGCCTTAAACAGGCCTCCTGACTTTCTGTGGTCATTAATTCCCTACCTTAATGATGAATTTGACCTCATTCATGGAGTTGGTGGCGTAATCTGCCGGCCTTATATAGCCTGGCAGGTTGCGCTACCTTTGTGAAAAACTAGTCAAACCAGCAGGGGGTGCTCTTTCCCTGACATGTACCTATGGGATCAAATGTCCTAATACAACGAGGCAGATTCCAGGCTGTGGAAAGGAGCAAATGTTTTTCTGAAACCTTAATCCGGCACCTGTAAAAATGAGTGTCCTTCGGATGAGGCATTAAACAGGCCTCCTGACTTTCTGTGGTCATTAATTCCCTACCTTAATGATGAATTTGACCTCATTTATGGAGGTAGTAGCGCAATCTGCCGGCCTTATAGAGCCTGGCAGGTTGCGCTACCTTTGTGAAAAACTAGTCCCACCAGCAGGGGGTGCTCTTTCCCTGACATGTACCTATGGGATCAAACATCCTAATACAACGAGGCAGATTCCAGGCCGTGAAAAGGAGCAAATGTTTTTATGAAACATTAATCCGGCCCCAGTAAAAAGGAGTGTCCTTCGCAAGAGGCATTAAACTGGCCTCCTGACTTTCTGTGGTCATTAATTCCCTACCTTAATGATGAATTTGACCTCATTTATGGAGGTGGTAGCACATTCCGCTGGCCTGATTGAACCTGTCAGGATGCGCTACCCCTCTATCAGAGCAGCTTCATTCAAACGAAACAGAACAAATTCAACTGTTGCTTGCCGTAGTCAGATTCTGGTTACTCTCTAAAGCTAAGCAGGCCTGACCCTGCTCTGTGCAAGGATGGGGGACTCTTCGTGGAAATCTAGCTTCCTGCGGGAGATAGTTTCAGTCCACCCAGCAGGGGTTGCTCATTCCCTTATATGTACTTTAGGTTCCAAAAGTCCAAATATACAAAAATGACTTCTGCAGTGTAAAGCTTTTGATGAAGCATTAAATCGCCCCATGTAAAAATGAGTGTCCTTCGGATGAGGCATTAAACAGGCCTCCTGACTTTCTGTGGTCATTAATTCCCTACCTTAATGATGAATTTGACCTCATTTATGGAGGTGGTAGCACATTCCGCTGGCCTGATTGAACCTGTCAGGATGCGCTACCCCTCTATCAGAGCAGCTTCATTCAACCAAAACAGAACAAGTTCAACTGTTGCTTGCAGTAGTCAGATTATGGTTAATCTCCAAAGCTAAACAGGGCCAAGCCGGTTCTGTACATGGATGGGAGACCCTTTGTGGAAAACTAGCTTCCTGCGGGAGATAGTTTTAGTCCAGCCAGCAGGGGTTGCTCATTCCCTGATATGTACTTTAGGTTCCAAAAGTCCAAATATACAAAAATGACTTCTGCGCTGTAAGGCTTTTGATGAAGCATTAAATCAACCCATGTAAAAATGAGTGTCCTTCGGATGAGGCATTAAACAGGCCTCCTGACTTTCTGTGGTCATTAATTCCCTACCTTAATGATGAATTTGACCTCATTTATGGAGGTGGTAGCGCAATCTGCCGGCCTTATAGAGCCTGGCAGGTTGCGCTACCTTTGTGAAAAACTAGTCCCACCAGCAGGGGGTGCTCTTTCCCTGACATGTACCTATGGGATCAAACGTCCTAGTACAATGAGGCAGATTCCAGGCTGTGGAAAGGAGCAAATGTTTTTCTGAAACCTTAATCCGGCTCCTGTAAAAAGGAGCATCCTTCGCATAAGGCATTAAACTGGCCTCCTGACTTTCTGTGGTCATTAATTCCCTACCTTAATGATGAATTTGACCTCATTTATGGAGGTGGTAGCACATTCCGCTGGCTGATTGAACCTGTCAGGATGCGCTACCCCTCTATCAGAGCAGCTTCATTCAACCGAAGCAAAACAAGTTCAACTGTTGCTTGCAGTAGTCAGATTCTGGTTACTCTCTAAAGCTAAGCAGGCCAGAGCCTGGTCTGTGCATGGATGGGGGACACTTTGTGGTAAACTATCTTCCTGCATGAGATAGTTTTAGTCCAGCCAGCAGGGGTTGCTCATTCCCTGATATGTACTTTAGGTTCCAAAAGTCCAAATATACAAAAATGACTTCTGCGCTGTAAGGCTTTTGATGAAGCATTAAATCGCCCCATGTAAAAATGAGTGTCCTTCGGATGCGGCATTAAACAGGCCTCCTGACTTTCTGTGGTCATTAATTCCCTACCTTAATGATGAATTTGACCTCATTTATGGAGGTGGTAGCGCAATCTGCCGGCCTTATAGAGCCTGGCAGGTTGCGCTACCTTTGTGAAAGACTAGTCCCACCAGCAGGGGGTGCTCTTTCCCTGACATGTACCTATGGGATCAAACGTCCTAATACAACGAGGCAGATTCCAGGCTGTGGAAAGGAGCAAATGTTTTTCTGAAACCTTAATCCGGCACCTGTAAAAGGGAGCATCCTTCGCATGAGGCATTAAACTGGCCTCCTGACTTTCTGTGGTCATTAATTCCCTACCTTAATGATAAATTTGACCTCATTTATGGAGGTGGTAGCACATTCCGCTGGCTGATTGAACCTGTCAGGATGCGCTACCCCTCTATCAGAGCAGCTTCATTCAACCACAAAGTTAAAAGTTCAGATGTTACTTGCAGTAGTCAGATTCTGGTTAATCTCCAAAGCTAAGCAGGCCCGAGCCTGCTCTGTGCATGTTTTGGGGGACACTTTGTGAAAAACTAGTCTGGCCAGCAGGGGGGGCTCTTTCCCTGACATGTACCTATGGGATCAAACGTCCTAATACAACGAGGCAGATTCCAGGCTGTGGAAAGGAGCAAATGTTTTTCTGAAACCTTAATCCGGCCCCAGTAAAAAGGAGTGTCCTTCGCAAGAGGCATTAAACTAGCCTCCTGACTTTCTGTGGTCATTAATTCCCTACCGTAATGATGAATTTGACCGCATTTATGGAGGTGGTAGCACATTCCGCTTGCCTGATTGAACCTGTCAGGATACGCTACCCCTCTATCAGAGCAGCTTCATTCAACCACAAAGTCAAAAGTTCAACTGTTATTTGCAGTAGTCAGATTATGGTTAATCTCCAAAGCTAAACAGGGCCAATTCTGTTCTCTACATGGATGGGAGACCCTTTGTGGAAAACTAGTTTCCTGCGGGAGATAGTTTTAGTCCAGCCAGCAGGGGTTGCTCATTCCCTGATATGTACTTTAGGTTCCAAAAGTCCAAATATACAAAAATGACTTCTGCAGTGTAAGGCTTTTGATGAAGCACTAAATCGCCTCATGTAAAAATGAGTGTCCTTCGGATGAGGCATTAAACAGGCCTCCTGACTTTCTGTGGTCATTAATTCCCTACCTTAATGATGAATTTGACCTCATTTATGGAGGTGGTAGCGCAATCTGCCGGCCTTATAGAGCCTGGCAGGTTGCGCTACCTTTGTGAAACACTAGTCCCACCAGCAGGGGGTGCTCTTTCCCTGACATGTACCTATGGGATCAAACGTCCTAATACAACGAGGCAGATTCCAGGCTGTGGAAAGGAGCAAATGTTTTTCTGAAACCTTAATCCGGCACCTGTAAAAAGGAGCATCCTTCGCATGAGGCATTAAACTGGCCTCCTGACTTTCTGTGGTCATTAATTCCCTACCTTAATGATGAATTTGACCTCATTTATGGAGGTGGTAGCGCAATCTGCCGGCCTTATAGAGCCTGGCAGGTTGCGCTACCTTTGTGAAAAACTAGTCCCACCAGCAGGGGGTGCTCTTTCCCTGACATGTACCTATGGGATCAAACGTCCTAGTACAACGAGGCAGATTCCAGGCTGTGGAAAGGAGCAAATGTTTTTCTGAAACCTTAATCCGGCACCTGTAAAAGGGAGCATCCTTCGCATGAGGCATTAAACTGGCCTCCTGACTTTCTGTGGTCATTAATTCCCTACCTTAATGATGAATTTGACCTCATTTATGGAGGTGGTAGCACAGTCCGCTGGCCTGATTGAACCTGTCAGGATGCGCTACCCCTCTATCAGAGCAGCTTCATTCAACCGAAACACAACAAGTTCAACTGTTGCGTGCAGTAGTCAGATTCTGGTTACTTTCCAAAGCTACCCAGGCCCGAGCCTGCTCTGTGCATGGATGCGGGACACTTTGTGGAAAACTAGCTTCCTGTGGGAGATAGTTTTAGTCCAGTCAGCAGGGGTTGCTCATTCCATGATATGTACTTTAGGTTCCAAAAGTCCAAATATACAAAAATGACTTCTGCAGTGTAAGGCTTTTGATGAAGCATTAAATCGCCCCATGTAAAAATGAGTGTCCTTCGGATGAGGCCTTAAACAGGCCTCCTGACTTTCTGTGGTCATTAATTCCCTACCTTAATGATGAATTTGACCTCATTCATGGAGTTGGTGGCGTAATCTGCCGGCCTTATATAGCCTGGCAGGTTGCGCTACCTTTGTGAAAAACTAGTCAAACCAGCAGGGGGTGCTCTTTCCCTGACATGTACCTATGGGATCAAATGTCCTAATACAACGAGGCAGATTCCAGGCTGTGGAAAGGAGCAAATGTTTTTCTGAAACCTTAATCCGGCACCTGTAAAAATGAGTGTCCTTCGGATGAGGCATTAAACAGGCCTCCTGACTTTCTGTGGTCATTAATTCCCTACCTTAATGATGAATTTGACCTCATTTATGGAGGTAGTAGCGCAATCTGCCGGCCTTATAGAGCCTGGCAGGTTGCGCTACCTTTGTGAAAAACTAGTCCCACCAGCAGGGGGTGCTCTTTCCCTGACATGTACCTATGGGATCAAACGTCATAATACAACGAGGCAGATTCCAGGCCGTGAAAAGGAGCAAATGTTTTTATGAAACCTTAATTCGGCCCCAATAAAAAGGAGTGTCCTTCGCAAGAGGCATTAAACTGGCCTCCTGACTTTCTGTGGTCATTAATTCCCTACCTTGATGATGAATTTGACCTCATTTATGGAGGTGGTAGCACATTCCGCTGGCCTGATTGAACCTGTCAGGATGCGCTACCCCTCTATCAGAGCAGCTTCATTCAACCAAAACAGAACAAGTTCAACTGTTGCTTGCACTAGTCAGATTATGGTTAATCTCCAAAGCTAAACAGGGCCAAGCCTGTTCTGTACATGGATGGGAGACCCTTTGTGGAAAACTAGCTACCTGCGGGAGATAGTTTTAGTCCAGCCAGCAGGGGTTGCTCATTCCCTGATATGTACTTTAGGTTCCAAAAGTCCAAATATACAAAAATGACTTCTGCGCTGTAAGGCTTTTGATGAAGCATTAAATCGCCCCATGTAAAAATGAGTGTCCTTCGGATGAGGCATTAAACAGGCCTCCTGACTTTCTGTGGTCATTAATTCCCTACCTTAATGATGAATTTGACCTCATTTATGGAGGTGGTAATGCATTCAGCCGGCCTTATAGAGCTTGGCAGGTTGCGCTTCCTTTGTGAAAAACTAGTATGGCCAGCAGGGGGGGCTCTTTCCCTGAAATGTACCTATTGGATCAAACATCCTAATACAACGAGGCAGATTCCAGGCCGTGAAAAGGAGCAAATGTTTTTATGAAACCTTAATCCGGCCCCAGTAAAAATGAGTGTCCTTCGGATGAGGCATTAAACAGGCCTCCTGACTTTCTGTGGTCATTAATTCCCTACCTTAATGATGAATTTGACCTCATTTATGGAGGTGGTAGCACATTCCGCTGGCCTGATTGAACCTGTCAGGATGCGCTACCCCTCTATCAGAGCAGCTTCATTCAACCAAAACAGAACAAGTTCAACTGTTGCTTGCAGTAGTCAGATTATGGTTAATCTCCAAAGCTAAACAGGGCCAAGCCGGTTCTGTACATGGATGGGAGACCCTTTGTGGAAAACTAGCTTCCTGCGGGAGATAGTTTTAGTCCAGCCAGCAGGGGTTGCTCATTCCCTGATATGTACTTTAGGTTCCAAAAGTCCAAATATACAAAAATGACTTCTGCGCTGTAAGGCTTTTGATGAAGCATTAAATCAACCCATGTAAAAATGAGTGTCCTTCGGATGAGGCATTAAACAGGCCTCCTGACTTTCTGTGGTCATTAATTCCCTACCTTAATGATGAATTTGACCTCATTTATGGAGGTGGTAGCGCAATCTGCCGGCCTTATAGAGCCTGGCAGGTTGCGCTACCTTTGTGAAAAACTAGTCCCACCAGCAGGGGGTGCTCTTTCCCTGACATGTACCTATGGGATCAAACGTCCTAGTACAATGAGGCAGATTCCAGGCTGTGGAAAGGAGCAAATGTTTTTCTGAAACCTTAATCCGGCTCCTGTAAAAAGGAGCATCCTTCGCATAAGGCATTAAACTGGCCTCCTGACTTTCTGTGGTCATTAATTCCCTACCTTAATGATGAATTTGACCTCATTTATGGAGGTGGTAGCACATTCCGCTGGCTGATTGAACCTGTCAGGATGCGCTACCCCTCTATCAGAGCAGCTTCATTCAACCGAAGCAAAACAAGTTCAACTGTTGCTTGCAGTAGTCAGATTCTGGTTACTCTCTAAAGCTAAGCAGGCCAGAGCCTGGTCTGTGCATGGATGGGGGACACTTTGTGGTAAACTATCTTCCTGCATGAGATAGTTTTAGTCCAGCCAGCAGGGGTTGCTCATTCCCTGATATGTACTTTAGGTTCCAAAAGTCCAAATATACAAAAATGACTTCTGCGCTGTAAGGCTTTTGATGAAGCATTAAATCGCCCCATGTAAAAATGAGTGTCCTTCGGATGCGGCATTAAACAGGCCTCCTGACTTTCTGTGGTCATTAATTCCCTACCTTAATGATGAATTTGACCTCATTTATGGAGGTGGTAGCGCAATCTGCCGGCCTTATAGAGCCTGGCAGGTTGCGCTACCTTTGTGAAAGACTAGTCCCACCAGCAGGGGGTGCTCTTTCCCTGACATGTACCTATGGGATCAAACGTCCTAATACAACGAGGCAGATTCCAGGCTGTGGAAAGGAGCAAATGTTTTTCTGAAACCTTAATCCGGCACCTGTAAAAGGGAGCATCCTTCGCATGAGGCATTAAACTGGCCTCCTGACTTTCTGTGGTCATTAATTCCCTACCTTAATGATAAATTTGACCTCATTTATGGAGGTGGTAGCACATTCCGCTGGCTGATTGAACCTGTCAGGATGCGCTACCCCTCTATCAGAGCAGCTTCATTCAACCACAAAGTTAAAAGTTCAGATGTTACTTGCAGTAGTCAGATTCTGGTTAATCTCCAAAGCTAAGCAGGCCCGAGCCTGCTCTGTGCATGTTTTGGGGGACACTTTGTGAAAAACTAGTCTGGCCAGCAGGGGGGGCTCTTTCCCTGACATGTACCTATGGGATCAAACGTCCTAATACAACGAGGCAGATTCCAGGCTGTGGAAAGGAGCAAATGTTTTTCTGAAACCTTAATCCGGCCCCAGTAAAAAGGAGTGTCCTTCGCAAGAGGCATTAAACTAGCCTCCTGACTTTCTGTGGTCATTAATTCCCTACCGTAATGATGAATTTGACCGCATTTATGGAGGTGGTAGCACATTCCGCTTGCCTGATTGAACCTGTCAGGATACGCTACCCCTCTATCAGAGCAGCTTCATTCAACCACAAAGTCAAAAGTTCAACTGTTATTTGCAGTAGTCAGATTATGGTTAATCTCCAAAGCTAAACAGGGCCAATTCTGTTCTCTACATGGATGGGAGACCCTTTGTGGAAAACTAGTTTCCTGCGGGAGATAGTTTTAGTCCAGCCAGCAGGGGTTGCTCATTCCCTGATATGTACTTTAGGTTCCAAAAGTCCAAATATACAAAAATGACATCTGCAGTGTAAGGCTTTTGATGAAGCACTAAATCGCCTCATGTAAAAATGAGTGTCCTTCGGATGAGGCATTAAACAGGCCTCCTGACTTTCTGTGGTCATTAATTCCCTACCTTAATGATGAATTTGACCTCATTTATGGAGGTGGTAGCGCAATCTGCCGGCCTTATAGAGCCTGGCAGGTTGCGCTACCTTTGTGAAACACTAGTCCCACCAGCAGGGGGTGCTCTTTCCCTGACATGTACCTATGGGATCAAACGTCCTAATACAACGAGGCAGATTCCAGGCTGTGGAAAGGAGCAAATGTTTTTCTGAAACCTTAATCCGGCACCTGTAAAAAGGAGCATCCTTCGCATGAGGCATTAAACTGGCCTCCTGACTTTCTGTGGTCATTAATTCCCTACCTTAATGATGAATTTGACCTCATTTATGGAGGTGGTAGCACAGTCCGCTGGCCTGATTGAACCTGTCAGGATGCGCTACCCCTCTATCAGAGCAGCTTCATTCAACCGAAACAGAACAAGTTCAACTGTTGAGTGCAGTAGTCAGATTCTGGTTACTTTCCAAAGCTACCCAGGCCCGAGCCTGCTCTGTGCATGGATGGGGGACACTTTGTGGAAAACTAGCTTCCTGTGGGAGATAGTTTTAGTCCAGTCAGCAGGGGTTGCTCATTCCATGATATGTACTTTAGGTTCCAAAAGTCCAAATATACAAAAATGACTTCTGCAGTGTAAGGCTTTTGATGAAGCATTAAATCGCCCCATGTAAAAATGAGTGTCCTTCGGATGAGGCCTTAAACAGGCCTCCTGACTTTCTGTGGTCATTAATTCCCTACCTTAATGATGAATTTGACCTCATTCATGGAGTTGGTGGCGTAATCTGCCGGCCTTATATAGCCTGGCAGGTTGCGCTACCTTTGTGAAAAACTAGTCAAACCAGCAGGGGGTGCTCTTTCCCTGACATGTACCTATGGGATCAAACGTCCTAATACAACGAGGCAGATTCCAGGCTGTGGAAAGGAGCAAATGTTTTTCTGAAACCTTAATCCGGCACCTGTAAAAATGAGTGTCCTTCGGATGAGGCATTAAACAGGCCTCCTGACTTTCTGTGGTCATTAATTCCCTACCTTAATGATGAATTTGACCTCATTTATGGAGGTGGTAGCGCAATCTGCCGGCCTTATAGAGCCTGGCAGGTTGCGCTACCTTTGTGAAAAACTAGTCCCACCAGCAGGGGGTGCTCTTTCCCTGACATGTACCTATGGGATCAAACGTCATAATACAACGAGGCAGATTCCAGGCCGTGAAAAGGAGCAAATGTTTTTATGAAACCTTAATTCGGCCCCAATAAAAAGGAGTGTCCTTCGCAAGAGGCATTAAACTGGCCTCCTGACTTTCTGTGGTCATTAATTCCCTACCTTGATGATGAATTTGACCTCATTTATGGAGGTGGTAGCACATTCCGCTGGCCTGATTGAACCTGTCAGGATGCGCTACCCCTCTATCAGAGCAGCTTCATTCAACCAAAACAGAACAAGTTCAACTGTTGCTTGCAGTAGTCAGATTATGGTTAATCTCCAAAGCTAAACAGGGCCAAGCCTGTTCTGTACATGGATGGGAGACCCTTTGTGGAAAACTAGCTTCCTGCGGGAGATAGTTTTAGTCCAGCCAGCAGGGGTTGCTCATTCCCTGATATGTACTTTAGGTTCCAAAAGTCCAAATATACAAAAATGACTTCTGCGCTGTAAGGCTTTTGATGAAGCATTAAATCGCCCCATGTAAAAATGAGTGTCCTTCGGATGAGGCATTAAACAGGCCTCCTGACTTTCTGTGGTCATTAATTCCCTACCTTAATGATGAATTTGACCTCATTTATGGAGGTGGTAATGCATTCAGCCGGCCTTATAGAGCTTGGCAGGTTGCGCTTCCTTTGTGAAAAACTAGTATGGCCAGCAGGGGGGGCTCTTTCCCTGAAATGTACCTATTGGATCAAACATCCTAATACAACGAGGCAGATTCCAGGCCGTGAAAAGGAGCAAATGTTTTTATGAAACCTTAATCCGGCCCCAGTAAAAATGAGTGTCCTTCGGATGAGGCATTAAACAGGCCTCCTGACTTTCTGTGGTCATTAATTCCCTACCTTAATGATGAATTTGACCTCATTTATGGAGGTGGTAGCACATTCCACTGGCCTGATTGAACCTGTCAGGATGCGCTACCCCTCTATCAGAGCAGCTTCATTCAACCAAAACAGAACAAGTTCAACTGTTGCTTGCAGTAGTCAGATTATGGTTAATCTCCAAAGCTAAACAGGGCCAAGCCGGTTCTGTACATGGATGGGAGACCCTTTGTGGAAAACTAGCTTCCTGCGGGAGATAGTTTTAGTCCAGCCAGCAGGGGTTGCTCATTCCCTGATATGTACTTTAGGTTCCAAAAGTCCAAATATACAAAAATGACTTCTGCGCTGTAAGGCTTTTGATGAAGCATTAAATCAACCCATGTAAAAATGAGTGTCCTTCGGATGAGGCATTAAACAGGCCTCCTGACTTTCTGTGGTCATTAATTCCCTACCTTAATGATGAATTTGACCTCATTTATGGAGGTGGTAGCGCAATCTGCCGGCCTTATAGAGCCTGGCAGGTTGCGCTACCTTTGTGAAAAACTAGTCCCACCAGCAGGGGGTGCTCTTTCCCTGACATGTACCTATGGGATCAAACGTCCTAGTACAATGAGGCAGATTCCAGGCTGTGGAAAGGAGCAAATGTTTTTCTGAAACCTTAATCCGGCTCCTGTAAAAAGGAGCATCCTTCGCATAAGGCATTAAACTGGCCTCCTGACTTTCTGTGGTCATTAATTCCCTACCTTAATGATGAATTTGACCTCATTTATGGAGGTGGTAGCACATTCCGCTGGCTGATTGAACCTGTCAGGATGCGCTACCCCTCTATCAGAGCAGCTTCATTCAACCGAAGCAAAACAAGTTCAACTGTTGCTTGCAGTAGTCAGATTCTGGTTACTCTCTAAAGCTAAGCAGGCCAGAGCCTGGTCTGTGCATGGATGGGGGACACTTTGTGGTAAACTATCTTCCTGCATGAGATAGTTTTAGTCCAGCCAGCAGGGGTTGCTCATTCCCTGATATGTACTTTAGGTTCCAAAAGTCCAAATATACAAAAATGACTTCTGCGCTGTAAGGCTTTTGATGAAGCATTAAATCGCCCCATGTAAAAATGAGTGTCCTTCGGATGCGGCATTAAACAGGCCTCCTGACTTTCTGTGGTCATTAATTCCCTACCTTAATGATGAATTTGACCTCATTTATGGAGGTGGTAGCGCAATCTGCCGGCCTTATAGAGCCTGGCAGGTTGCGCTACCTTTGTGAAAGACTAGTCCCACCAGCAGGGGGTGCTCTTTCCCTGACATGTACCTATGGGATCAAACGTCCTAATACAACGAGGCAGATTCCAGGCTGTGGAAAGGAGCAAATGTTTTTCTGAAACCTTAATCCGGCACCTGTAAAAGGGAGCATCCTTCGCATGAGGCATTAAACTGGCCTCCTGACTTTCTGTGGTCATTAATTCCCTACCTTAATGATAAATTTGACCTCATTTATGGAGGTGGTAGCACATTCCGCTGGCTGATTGAACCTGTCAGGATGCGCTACCCCTCTATCAGAGCAGCTTCATTCAACCACAAAGTTAAAAGTTCAGATGTTACTTGCAGTAGTCAGATTCTGGTTAATCTCCAAAGCTAAGCAGGCCCGAGCCTGCTCTGTGCATGTTTTGGGGGACACTTTGTGAAAAACTAGTCTGGCCAGCAGGGGGGGCTCTTTCCCTGACATGTACCTATGGGATCAAACGTCCTAATACAACGAGGCAGATTCCAGGCTGTGGAAAGGAGCAAATGTTTTTCTGAAACCTTAATCCGGCCCCAGTAAAAAGGAGTGTCCTTCGCAAGAGGCATTAAACTAGCCTCCTGACTTTCTGTGGTCATTAATTCCCTACCGTAATGATGAATTTGACCGCATTTATGGAGGTGGTAGCACATTCCGCTTGCCTGATTGAACCTGTCAGGATACGCTACCCCTCTATCAGAGCAGCTTCATTCAACCACAAAGTCAAAAGTTCAACTGTTATTTGCAGTAGTCAGATTATGGTTAATCTCCAAAGCTAAACAGGGCCAATTCTGTTCTCTACATGGATGGGAGACCCTTTGTGGAAAACTAGTTTCCTGCGGGAGATAGTTTTAGTCCAGCCAGCAGGGGTTGCTCATTCCCTGATATGTACTTTAGGTTCCAAAAGTCCAAATATACAAAAATGACATCTGCAGTGTAAGGCTTTTGATGAAGCACTAAATCGCCTCATGTAAAAATGAGTGTCCTTCGGATGAGGCATTAAACAGGCCTCCTGACTTTCTGTGGTCATTAATTCCCTACCTTAATGATGAATTTGACCTCATTTATGGAGGTGGTAGCGCAATCTGCCGGCCTTATAGAGCCTGGCAGGTTGCGCTACCTTTGTGAAACACTAGTCCCACCAGCAGGGGGTGCTCTTTCCCTGACATGTACCTATGGGATCAAACGTCCTAATACAACGAGGCAGATTCCAGGCTGTGGAAAGGAGCAAATGTTTTTCTGAAACCTTAATCCGGCACCTGTAAAAAGGAGCATCCTTCGCATGAGGCATTAAACTGGCCTCCTGACTTTCTGTGGTCATTAATTCCCTACCTTAATGATGAATTTGACCTCATTTATGGAGGTGGTAGCACAGTCCGCTGGCCTGATTGAACCTGTCAGGATGCGCTACCCCTCTATCAGAGCAGCTTCATTCAACCGAAACAGAACAAGTTCAACTGTTGAGTGCAGTAGTCAGATTCTGGTTACTTTCCAAAGCTACCCAGGCCCGAGCCTGCTCTGTGCATGGATGGGGGACACTTTGTGGAAAACTAGCTTCCTGTGGGAGATAGTTTTAGTCCAGTCAGCAGGGGTTGCTCATTCCATGATATGTACTTTAGGTTCCAAAAGTCCAAATATACAAAAATGACTTCTGCAGTGTAAGGCTTTTGATGAAGCATTAAATCGCCCCATGTAAAAATGAGTGTCCTTCGGATGAGGCCTTAAACAGGCCTCCTGACTTTCTGTGGTCATTAATTCCCTACCTTAATGATGAATTTGACCTCATTCATGGAGTTGGTGGCGTAATCTGCCGGCCTTATATAGCCTGGCAGGTTGCGCTACCTTTGTGAAAAACTAGTCAAACCAGCAGGGGGTGCTCTTTCCCTGACATGTACCTATGGGATCAAACGTCCTAATACAACGAGGCAGATTCCAGGCTGTGGAAAGGAGCAAATGTTTTTCTGAAACCTTAATCCGGCACCTGTAAAAATGAGTGTCCTTCGGATGAGGCATTAAACAGGCCTCCTGACTTTCTGTGGTCATTAATTCCCTACCTTAATGATGAATTTGACCTCATTTATGGAGGTGGTAGCGCAATCTGCCGGCCTTATAGAGCCTGGCAGGTTGCGCTACCTTTGTGAAAAACTAGTCCCACCAGCAGGGGGTGCTCTTTCCCTGACATGTACCTATGGGATCAAACGTCATAATACAACGAGGCAGATTCCAGGCCGTGAAAAGGAGCAAATGTTTTTATGAAACCTTAATTCGGCCCCAATAAAAAGGAGTGTCCTTCGCAAGAGGCATTAAACTGGCCTCCTGACTTTCTGTGGTCATTAATTCCCTACCTTGATGATGAATTTGACCTCATTTATGGAGGTGGTAGCACATTCCGCTGGCCTGATTGAACCTGTCAGGATGCGCTACCCCTCTATCAGAGCAGCTTCATTCAACCAAAACAGAACAAGTTCAACTGTTGCTTGCAGTAGTCAGATTATGGTTAATCTCCAAAGCTAAACAGGGCCAAGCCTGTTCTGTACATGGATGGGAGACCCTTTGTGGAAAACTAGCTTCCTGCGGGAGATAGTTTTAGTCCAGCCAGCAGGGGTTGCTCATTCCCTGATATGTACTTTAGGTTCCAAAAGTCCAAATATACAAAAATGACTTCTGCGCTGTAAGGCTTTTGATGAAGCATTAAATCGCCCCATGTAAAAATGAGTGTCCTTCGGATGAGGCATTAAACAGGCCTCCTGACTTTCTGTGGTCATTAATTCCCTACCTTAATGATGAATTTGACCTCATTTATGGAGGTGGTAATGCATTCAGCCGGCCTTATAGAGCTTGGCAGGTTGCGCTTCCTTTGTGAAAAACTAGTATGGCCAGCAGGGGGGGCTCTTTCCCTGAAATGTACCTATTGGATCAAACATCCTAATACAACGAGGCAGATTCCAGGCCGTGAAAAGGAGCAAATGTTTTTATGAAACCTTAATCCGGCCCCAGTAAAAAGGAGTGTCCTTCGCAAGAGGCATTAAACTGGCCTCCTGACTTTCTGTGGTCATTAATTCCCTACCTTAATGATGAATTTGACCTCATTTATGGAGGTGGTAGCACATTCCGCTGGCCTGATTGAACCTGTCAGGATGCGCTACCCCTCTATCAGAGCAGCTTCATTCAAACGAAACAGAACAAGTTCAACTGTTGCTTGCCGTAGTCAGATTCTGGTTACTCTCTAAAGCTAAGCAGGCCTGACCCTGCTCTGTGCAAGGATGGGGGACACTTTGTGGAAAACTAGCTTCCTGTGGGAGATAGTTTTAGTCCAGTCAGCAGGGGTTGCTCATTCCATGATATGTACTTTAGGTTCCAAAAGTCCAAATATACAAAAATGACTTCTGCAGTGTAAGGCTTTTGATGAAGCATTAAATCGCCCCATGTAAAAATGAGTGTCCTTCGGATGAGGCCTTAAACAGGCCTCCTGACTTTCTGTGGTCATTAATTCCCTACCTTAATGATGAATTTGACCTCATTCATGGAGTTGGTGGCGTAATCTGCCGGCCTTATATAGCCTGGCAGGTTGCGCTACCTTTGTGAAAAACTAGTCCCACCAGCAGGGGGTGCTCTTTCCCTGACATGTACCTATGGGATCAAACGTCATAATACAACGAGGCAGATTCCAGGCCGTGAAAAGGAGCAAATGTTTTTATGAAACCTTAATTCGGCCCCAATAAAAAGGAGTGTCCTTCGCAAGAGGCATTAAACTGGCCTCCTGACTTTCTGTGGTCATTAATTCCCTACCTTGATGATGAATTTGACCTCATTTATGGAGGTGGTAGCACATTCCGCTGGCCTGATTGAACCTGTCAGGATGCGCTACCCCTCTATCAGAGCAGCTTCATTCAACCAAAACAGAACAAGTTCAACTGTTGCTTGCAGTAGTCAGATTATGGTTAATCTCCAAAGCTAAACAGGGCCAAGCCTGTTCTGTACATGGATGGGAGACCCTTTGTGGAAAACTAGCTTCCTGCGGGAGATAGTTTTAGTCCAGCCAGCAGGGGTTGCTCATTCCCTGATATGTACTTTAGGTTCCAAAAGTCCAAATATACAAAAATGACTTCTGCGCTGTAAGGCTTTTGATGAAGCATTAAATCGCCCCATGTAAAAATGAGTGTCCTTCGGATGAGGCATTAAACAGGCCTCCTGACTTTCTGTGGTCATTAATTCCCTACCTTAATGATGAATTTGACCTCATTTATGGAGGTGGTAATGCATTCAGCCGGCCTTATAGAGCTTGGCAGGTTGCGCTTCCTTTGTGAAAAACTAGTATGGCCAGCAGGGGGGGCTCTTTCCCTGAAATGTACCTATTGGATCAAACATCCTAATACAACGAGGCAGATTCCAGGCCGTGAAAAGGAGCAAATGTTTTTATGAAACCTTAATCCGGCCCCAGTAAAAAGGAGTGTCCTTCGCAAGAGGCATTAAACTGGCCTCCTGACTTTCTGTGGTCATTAATTCCCTACCTTAATGATGAATTTGACCTCATTTATGGAGGTGGTAGCACATTCCGCTGGCCTGATTGAACCTGTCAGGATGCGCTACCCCTCTATCAGAGCAGCTTCATTCAAACGAAACAGAACAAGTTCAACTGTTGCTTGCCGTAGTCAGATTCTGGTTACTCTCTAAAGCTAAGCAGGCCTGACCCTGCTCTGTGCAAGGATGGGGGACTCTTCGTGGAAATCTAGCTTCCTGCGGGAGATAGTTTCAGTCCACCCCGCAGGGGTTGCTCATTCCCTGATATGTACTTTAGGTTCCAAAAGTCCAAATATACAAAAATGACTTCTGCAGTGTAAAGCTTTTGATGAAGCATTAAATCGCCCCATGTAAAAATGAGTGTCCTTCGGATGAGGCATTAAACAGGCCTCCTGACTTTCTGTGGTCATTAATTCCCTACCTTAATGATGAATTTGACCTCATTTATGGAGGTGGTAGCGCAATCTGCCGGCCTTATAGAGCCTGGCAGGTTGCGCTACCTTTGTGAAAAACTAGTCCCACCAGCAGGGGGTGCTCTTTCCCTGACATGTACCTATGGGATCAAACGTCCTAATACAACGAGGCAGATTCCAGGCTGTGGAAAGGAGCAAATGTTTTTCTGAAACCTTAATCCGGCACCTGTAAAAAGGAGCATCCTTCGCATGAGGCATTAAACTGGCCTCCTGACTTTCTGTGGTCATTAATTCCCTACCTTAATGATGAATTTGACCTCATTTATGGAGGTGGTAGCACATTCCGCTGGCCTGATTGAACCTGTCAGGATGCGCTACCCCTCTATCAGAGCAGCTTCATTCAACCAAAGCAGAACAAGTTCAACTGTTGCTTGCAGTAGTCAGATTATGGTTAATCTCCAAAGCTAAACAGGGCCAAGCCGGTTCTGTACATGGATGGGAGACCCTTTGTGGAAAACTAGCTTCCTGCGGGAGATAGTTTTAGTCCAGCCAGCAGGGGTTGCTCATTCCCTGATATGTACTTTAGGTTCCAAAAGTCCAAATATACAAAAATGACTTCTGCGCTGTAAGGCTTTTGATGAAGCATTAAATCAACCCATGTAAAAATGAGTGTCCTTCGGATGAGGCATTAAACAGGCCTCCTGACTTTCTGTGGTCATTAATTCCCTACCTTAATGATGAATTTGACCTCATTTATGGAGGTGGTAGCGCAATCTGCCGGCCTTATAGAGCCTGGCAGGTTGCGCTACCTTTGTGAAAAACTAGTCCCACCAGCAGGGGGTGCTCTTTCCCTGACATGTACCTATGGGATCAAACGTCCTAGTACAACGAGGCAGATTCCAGGCTGTGGAAAGGAGCAAATGTTTTTCTGAAACCTTAATCCGGCTCCTGTAAAAAGGAGCATCCTTCGCATAAGGCATTAAACTGGCCTCCTGACTTTCTGTGGTCATTAATTCCCTACCTTAATGATGAATTTGACCTCATTTATGGAGGTGGTAGCACATTCCGCTGGCTGATTGAACCTGTCAGGATGCGCTACCCCTCTATCAGAGCAGCTTCATTCAACCGAAGCAAAACAAGTTCAACTGTTGCTTGCAGTAGTCCGATTCTGGTTACTCTCTAAAGCTAAGCAGGCCAGAGCCTGGTCTGTGCATGGATGGGGGACACTTTGTGGTAAACTATCTTCCTGCATGAGATAGTTTTAGTCCAGCCAGCAGGGGTTGCTCATTCCCTGATATGTACTTTAGGTTCCAAAAGTCCAAATATACAAAAATGACTTCTGCGCTGTAAGGCTTTTGATGAAGCATTAAATCGCCCCATGTAAAAATGAGTGTCCTTCGGATGAGGCATTAAACAGGCCTCCTGACTTTCTGTGGTCATTAATTCCCTACCTTAATGATGAATTTGACCTCATTTATGGAGGTGGTAGCGCAATCTGCCGGCCTTATAGAGCCTGGCAGGTTGCGCTACCTTTGTGAAAAACTAGTCCCACCAGCAGGGGGTGCTCTTTCCCTGACATGTACCTATGGGATCAAACGTCCTAATACAACGAGGCAGATTCCAGGCTGTGGAAAGGAGCAAATGTTTTTCTGAAACCTTAATCCGGCACCTGTAAAAAGGAGCATCCTTCGCATGAGGCATTAAACTGGCCTCCTGACTTTCTGTGGTCATTAATTCCCTACCTTAATGATGAATTTGACCTCATTTATGGAGGTGGTAGCACATTCCGCTGGCCTGATTGAACCTGTCAGGATGCGCTACCCCTCTATCAGAGCAGCTTCATTCAACCAGAACAGAACAAGTTCAACTGTTGCTTGCAGTAGTCAGATTATGGTTAATCTCCAAAGCTAAACAGGGCCAAGCCGGTTCTGTACATGGATGGGAGACCCTTTGTGGAAAACTAACTTCCTGCGGGAGATAGTTTTAGTCCAGCCAGCAGGGGTTGCTCATTCCCTGATATGTACTTTAGGTTCCAAAAGTCCAAATATACAAAAATGACTTCTGCGCTGTAAGGCTTTTGATGAAGCATTAAATCAACCCATGTAAAAATGAGTGTCCTTCGGATGAGGCATTAAACAGGCCTCCTGACTTTCTGTGGTCATTAATTCCCTACCTTAATGATGAATTTGACCTCATTTATGGAGGTGGTAGCGCAATCTGCCGGCCTTATAGAGCCTGGCAGGTTGCGCTACCTTTGTGAAAAACTAGTCCCACCAGCAGGGGGTGCTCTTTCCCTGACATGTACCTATGGGATCAAACGTCCTAGTACAACGAGGCAGATTCCAGGCTGTGGAAAGGAGCAAATGTTTTTCTGAAACCTTAATCCGGCACCTGTAAAAGGGAGCATCCTTCGCATGAGGCATTAAACTGGCCTCCTGACTTTCTGTGGTCATTAATTCCCTACCTTAATGATGAATTTGACCTCATTTATGGAGGTGGTAGCACAGTCCGCTGGCCTGATTGAACCTGTCAGGATGCGCTACCCCTCTATCAGAGCAGCTTCATTCAACCGAAACAGAACAAGTTCAACTGTTGCGTGCAGTAGTCAGATTCTGGTTACTTTCCAAAGCTACCCAGGCCCGAGCCTGCTCTGTGCATGGATGGGGGACACTTTGTGGAAAACTAGCTTCCTGTGGGAGATAGTTTTAGTCCAGTCAGCAGGGGTTGCTCATTCCATGATATGTACTTTAGGTTCCAAAAGTCCAAATATACAAAAATGACTTCTGCAGTGTAAGGCTTTTGATGAAGCATTAAATCGCCCCATGTAAAAATGAGTGTCCTTCGGATGAGGCCTTAAACAGGCCTCCTGACTTTCTGTGGTCATTAATTCCCTACCTTAATGATGAATTTGACCTCATTCATGGAGTTGGTGGCGTAATCTGCCGGCCTTATATAGCCTGGCAGGTTGCGCTACCTTTGTGAAAAACTAGTCAAACCAGCAGGGGGTGCTCTTTCCCTGACATGTACCTATGGGATCAAATGTCCTAATACAACGAGGCAGATTCCAGGCTGTGGAAAGGAGCAAATGTTTTTCTGAAACCTTAATCCGGCACCTGTAAAAATGAGTGTCCTTCGGATGAGGCATTAAACAGGCCTCCTGACTTTCTGTGGTCATTAATTCCCTACCTTAATGATGAATTTGACCTCATTTATGGAGGTAGTAGCGCAATCTGCCGGCCTTATAGAGCCTGGCAGGTTGCGCTACCTTTGTGAAAAACTAGTCCCACCAGCAGGGGGTGCTCTTTCCCTGACATGTACCTATGGGATCAAACGTCATAATACAACGAGGCAGATTCCAGGCCGTGAAAAGGAGCAAATGTTTTTATGAAACCTTAATTCGGCCCCAATAAAAAGGAGTGTCCTTCGCAAGAGGCATTAAACTGGCCTCCTGACTTTCTGTGGTCATTAATTCCCTACCTTGATGATGAATTTGACCTCATTTATGGAGGTGGTAGCACATTCCGCTGGCCTGATTGAACCTGTCAGGATGCGCTACCCCTCTATCAGAGCAGCTTCATTCAACCAAAACAGAACAAGTTCAACTGTTGCTTGCAGTAGTCAGATTATGGTTAATCTCCAAAGCTAAACAGGGCCAAGCCTGTTCTGTACATGGATGGGAGACCCTTTGTGGAAAACTAGCTTCCTGCGGGAGATAGTTTTAGTCCAGCCAGCAGGGGTTGCTCATTCCCTGATATGTACTTTAGGTTCCAAAAGTCCAAATATACAAAAATGACTTCTGCGCTGTAAGGCTTTTGATGAAGCATTAAATCGCCCCATGTAAAAATGAGTGTCCTTCGGATGAGGCATTAAACAGGCCTCCTGACTTTCTGTGGTCATTAATTCCCTACCTTAATGATGAATTTGACCTCATTTATGGAGGTGGTAATGCATTCAGCCGGCCTTATAGAGCTTGGCAGGTTGCGCTTCCTTTGTGAAAAACTAGTATGGCCAGCAGGGGGGGCTCTTTCCCTGAAATGTACCTATTGGATCAAACATCCTAATGCAACGAGGCAGATTCCAGGCCGTGAAAAGGAGCAAATGTTTTTATGAAACCTTAATCCGGCCCCAGTAAAAAGGAGTGTCCTTCGCAAGAGGCATTAAACTGGCCTCCTGACTTTCTGTGGTCATTAATTCCCTACCTTAATGATGAATTTGACCTCATTTATGGAGGTGGTAGCACATTCCGCTGGCCTGATTGAACCTGTCAGGATGCGCTACCCCTCTATCAGAGCAGCTTCATTCAAACGAAACAGAACAAGTTCAACTGTTGCTTGCCGTAGTCGGATTCTGGTTACTCTCTAAAGCTAAGCAGGCCTGACCCTGCTCTGTGCAAGGATGGGGGACTCTTCGTGGAAATCTAGCTTCCTGCGGGAGATAGTTTCAGTCCACCCAGCAGGGGTTGCTCATTCCCTGATATGTACTTTAGGTTCCAAAAGTCCAAATATACAAAAATGACTTCTGCAGTGTAAAGCTTTTGATGAAGCATTAAATCGCCCCATGTAAAAATGAGTGTCCTTTGGATGAGGCATTAAACAGGCCTCCTGACTTTCTGTGGTCATTAATTCCCTACCTTAATGATGAATTTGACCTCATTTATGGAGGTGGTAGCGCAATCTGCCGGCCTTATAGAGCCTGGCAGGTTGCGCTACCTTTGTGAAAAACTAGTCCCACCAGCAGGGGGTGCTCTTTCCCTGACATGTACCTATGGGATCAAACGTCCTAATACAACGAGGCAGATTCCAGGCTGTGGAAAGGAGCAAATGTTTTTCTGAAACCTTAATCCGGCACCTGTAAAAAGGAGCATCCTTCGCATGAGGCATTAAACTGGCCTCCTGACTTTCTGTGGTCATTAATTCCCTACCTTAATGATGAATTTGACCTCATTTATGGAGGTGGTAGCACATTCCGCTGGCCTGATTGAACCTGTCAGGATGCGCTACCCCTCTATCAGAGCAGCTTCATTCAACTGAAGCAAAACAAGTTCAACTGTTGCTTGCAGTATTCAGATTCTGGTTACTCTCTAAAGCTAAGCAGGCCAGAGCCTGGTCTGTGCATGGATGGGGGACACTTTGTGGTAAACTATCTTCCTGCATGAGATAGTTTTAGTCCAGCCAGCAGGGGTTGCTCATTCCCTGATATGTACTTTAGGTTCCAAAAGTCCAAATATACAAAAATGACTTCTGCGCTGTAAGGCTTTTGATGAAGCATTAAATCGCCCCATGTAAAAATGAGTGTCCTTCGGATGAGGCATTAAACAGGCCTCCTGACTTTCTGTGGTCATTAATTCCCTACCTTAATGATGAATTTGACCTCATTTATGGAGGTGGTAGCGCAATCTGCCGGCCTTATAGAGTCTGGCAGGTTGCGCTACCTTTGTGAAAAACTAGTCCCACCAGCAGGGGGTGCTCTTTCCCTGACATGTACCTATGGGATCAAACGTCCTAATACAACGAGGCAGAATCCAGGCTGTGGAAAGGAGCAAATGTTTTTCTGAAACCTTAATCCGGCCCCAGTAAAAAGGAGTGTCCTTCGGATGAGGCATTAAACAGGCCTCCTGACTTTCTGTGGTCATTAATTCCCTACCTTAATGATGAATTTGACCTCATTTATGGAGGTGGTAGCACATTCCGCTGGCTGATTGAACCTGGCAGGACACGCTACCCCAGAGGGCGCTACTGAGCAGTTCAGGAAGTGATTTTTGTAGAAAGGGTGCTTGAGAGAAATCTCTGATTTATTTTGTTTTTGTTTACTTTGTACGTTTATTACTTTATTTTAGTGGTTAGTTTAACTTTATACGTGCTCCCCAGCAGTTTTTACTGTTTGGGGAGCCGCTGTGCTTACACAAAATGGAGAAAGACAAAGAAAATGAGCATGGCATGGACAAACAGAGAGACAAAGAAAAGGATATAGGACAAAAGACGGCCACAAACGACGCAAAAAAGACTGGAAGGAAGGAAAAGGTGTATTCAAAGGAAGCAACAATCATTGTGGATTTAAAAGATGTGATCGATGGAAAAGCAGAGGATGTGATTAAAGCTGTGACGGAAAAACTTGGAGCTGGAAAATTAATAGCGGTAAGACCACGAATGGATAAGGAATATGAACTGACACTATTAACTGAACAACTGTGTAATGAGCTATAGGATGGACTAAAAGTTAAAGATAAAGATTGTGAATTAAGAGCATTGGAGACACGAGAGTATATGGTTTCATTCATGCACTTGCCGGCCTACTTACAAGATGAACTGATATTTGAAAAACTGGCTTTATGGAAAGTGATACCGGTTTCTGATATTAAAAGGAGATTTTATCCGGGCACTGACATTGCAGATGGCACAAGATACCTGAAGGTGAGATTCCCGAAGGAGGTGGCATCACTGCCTTACAGCACAAAATTCGAGACAGCCGAAGGAACACAGTATTTTCGGATTATGCATGACCGTCAGATGAAAATATGTCGATTGTGCATGGATCCGGGGCACATTTTAAAAAACTGTCCGAATTTTAAATGTCATGAGTGTGAGGAGCAGGGACATTATGCCAGGAACTGCACTGCTGTTAAATGTCCAGATTGCAACAGAGCTTTGATGAAGTGCGAGTGCTGGATGAATGATGACAACGAAACGGGAGATCATGAAGAGGATAATGAGGCTATGGACAATGATGGTGAGATACAGGATGAAACAGAAAAGGTGGATACAAGTAATAATAACACAACAGAAGAAATGGAGACAATAACAGAACACAAAGATACAACATGCAGTCAAGTGACGGGAGAAGTGGAAAAGTGTTGTAATATGGAGAAAGATGATCGTTTGATTGTGGAGATATCGGAAACACATAAAGAACAGCTGGAAAAAGACAATGGCAAAACAAATGAACTGAGTGATACATGGACATCTTTGGACTTATCAAACACACAAATGGACGTAAGTGAGAGAATGGATGAGCAAAATACTGAAGAACACGAGCAAGCAAATGGATTGCAAGTAAGAAGAAGGAAAATTAAGGTAACTCCAAATCTAAAATTTGTAAGGAACAGATTGAGTAAAAAGAGTGAACTGATAAAGACTATGCGTGATGCGTCTAGGGAAAAAGAAAGTGCGGATTGATGGGACTGATATGTAATGTTTTTCATTTATGTATGTCTTTAAGTATTGTTTCTATTAATGTAAGAGGTTTATTGAATCTCGGAAAATTTGACAAGGTTAAGGAGCTGTGTAAAAAACAAAATCTTATATTTATACAAGAGACAAACTGGAATGAAGCTATAATGGATGATCTTAAAAGGGGATGGACAGGAAATATATTTTATAATAATGGTGATGGAAGGATGGGGAGAGGGGTTGCCATTTTAGTTAAAAAAAATGTATGTAATGATGTCGAAGAAATATATAATGACAAAGAAGGGAAATCTTTAGCGATTAAGATTAAGGAAAATAATATGGTTTTATGTAACATTCATGCTCCGGTAGTAGGAAAAGAAAAGAAGGAATTCTTTAATAGACTAAAGGGTTTAATGACTTTATGGGGAGAAACAATTTTAATTGGTGATTTTAACACGGCCTTGAACAGAATTGATTTAGCAGATGGCATGATTTTTAAGAGTGACAGCGGGAGAAAAGAGTTGGAGAACTTAATGGATGAGCGTGAAGTAGTTGACATATGGAGAATAAGAAATGAGGGAAGAAGAGAATATTCAAGAAGACAAATAGTAGGTAATATTTTAAAACAAAGCAGAATTGATTTTATTCTATGCAAGAGAAAACTGGGGGATTTTATACAGAGTGTTTATTACAAAGAAACAGCTTTGAGTGATCACAAGTTTTTCATTTTGAATATTGATTTTAACGAAGCTGAAAGAGGTAATGGCGTATGGATCTTAAACACAGAAATTTTAAAAATAGAATCTTATAGAAAGACAATAGTGGATATAATAAATACAGAAAAACAGAATAGGATGTATCAAGAAGATAAACGAATATGGTGGGATAATACAAAATATGAAATTAAAAAGTATACTATAGAAATGAGTAAATTAATACAAAAAGCTAAAAGAAATAAAGAAGTGGAGGTTAGAAAAGAACTAAATGATAAATTGAACCAAGAAAATGTAGATATAGAAAAAATAATAAACTTGGAAGAAGAATTACGAAACATAGAAGAAAAGAAATGTAGAGGTGCTATGGTTAGAAGTAAAGCAAAATATCTTGTAGAAGGCGAGAAATGTACAAAATTCTTTTTTAGTTTAGAAGAAAGTAAGGGAAATGTAGAAATCATAAGAGAATTAAAGAAGAAAAATGGTGAAAAAATAAAAGAAGTACAGGATATTTTGAAAGAAGTTAGAAATTTTTATGAAGGCCTTTTTAAAAAAGGTCAAATAAATGAAAAAGACGAACAATTTTTATTGGAACAAATTGAGGAAAGTATAACAGAAGATGATATAAATATGTGTGATGAAGAAATACAAATAGAAGAAATTAAGGAAGCTATAATGCAATTAAATAATGGGAAAAGCCCAGGTTTAGATGGATTAGTATCTGAATTTTATAAAGTTTTTAAAGATGTTTTAGCACCAATTTTAAAGGAAATCTTTGAAGTAATTTTTGAAAAGAAAGAAGCTACACATTTAATGAGAATAGGTTTAGTGAAATTAATATATAAGAAAAAAGGTGGAAAAAATGATTTGATTAACTACAGACCCCTTACGATGTTAAATACAGATTTTAAAGTATTAGCCAAGGTTTTAGCAAACAGACTTAAAAAGATTTTACCGAGTATTATTAAAACTAGTCAGGCATATGGAGTGAAAGGAAAAGACATCACAGATATAACAAGCAGTATAAGAGATGTAATACAATATATGAAAGAAGAAAAGAAAGAGGGATATGTAATTAGTGTTGATTTTGAGAAAGCATTTGACAGAGTTGAACATAACTTTTTATTTGGGGTTTTAAAAAAGTTTGGGTTTGGAGAAAAGTTTTTAAGATGGATGAAGTGTTTGTATAATGGTGCTATGAGCTGTATTAAATGTAATGGTTTTATTACAGAATGCTTTAGTATAACAAGATCCATAAAACAGGGATGTCCATTATCTGCTCAGCTGTACAGTCTAGTGACTGAAGCTTTGGGTCTAGCTATAATGAAGGAAAAAAGAATAAATGGAATTAAAATTATAGAGGTTAAAGAAGAACAGAAAATTTACCAGTATGCGGATGACACTACATTAATTTTAAAGGACATTGAAAGTGTGACAAATGCTATGGAAATTATTAAAAAATATTGTGATGGATCAGGTGCTAAAGTAAATATGGAAAAAACTGTGGTTATGAGAATTGGGAATGTATGCATTTTACCAGATGCTTTTAATTTCAAAAATCAGCAAGAAATTAAGATTTTAGGGATAACAATGGGAGAAAATGAAAAGAGAGTTAATGAAATAATGTGGGATGAAATAATAGGAAGAATGGAAAGGAGGTTGGAATGGTGGAAACAAAGAAGGTTGAATTTAATGGGAAAGATTTTAATTGTAAATACGCTGATGTTGTCGAAAATGTGGTACGTCTTAGGAGTCATCCCTATGGAACACTGGCATGTACAAAGAATAAAAAAATGTGTCCTGAATTTTATTTGGGAAGGGAAACCACCAAGAATTGCGTATAATGTTTTAATAGGTGCAACAGATGAAGGTGGAATGGGATTGATAGACCCAGAAATAAGAAAGAAAAGCTTGAGAGTTAAAGTGGTGAAAAGGTATTTAAACAAGGATTTTAAAGCAGAATGGAAGCATGTAATGAGGTATTATCTTAACAAATGTGGTGGTTTTAATATAAATGATGACATTTTATGGATGAAACTGAAACAGAACATGATGACTGGAATTCCTGATTTTTACAAAGAGGTTTTACAAGCATGGGCAGAGTTTCTAAATTTGGTTGAGTTTAAACCTGAAGGAAGAAAAATGTTATTAAATCAACCATTGTTTTTAAATGCTAATATTTTAACACAAGAGAAAGAAGTATTTTTTAAACATTGGTTGAAGGCTGGTGTATGTCAAGTCAAAGATGTTTTATATGAGATAAAAGAAGGTTTTTTACCAAGCCAAGTAATTGTTGATGCTATGGATGAGATTGGTGAAGATGTTAAAAGAGAAACTCTGGAGAAACAGTTTGAAATAGTGAAAAGTGCAATACCTAAAGAATGGATAGAGAAAATTGAACAGAATGATAAAAGCAATGATAATGTGAAAGTGGTCTTAAAAGAAAAAGCCAAAGACTTTCAGGAATGTACTTTTAAAAATGTTTATGTATGTTTTAGAAACAAAGTGTACAAAAGACCAGTCGCAGAACAGTTCTGGAAAAGGATTTTTGTGGATATTGATGAGGAAGGAATTTGGAAAAATTTAAAGTGGAAATATTTAGACACAAAACTTGAATGCTTGGATTATTTTATCAGACACAATGTGATATTTACTGAAACAAAGCTGGCACAAATTGGAAGCAGTGATAATGCAATATGTAAAGTATGTGAATTAGAAAATGAAAGTATTATGCACTTGTTTTTAAAATGTGCTAAATTAAATACTTTTATGGTAAAGCTAAAAGAAATGATTAAACAGATGATGACAAATAGAGAAGATGAAATTGAGAGAGATTTAGAATGGTGTAAAATGTTTTTATTTGGGTTTAATGGAAGTAAAACAAAGATGGTCAATCTTTTTTTATCTGTTGCAAGAAATGTTATTTGGGAAAGGAGAAACATTGTGAAAAACAAACGTGCAAAAATAGATGTTTGGAAAATGTACAAAAGAAAACTGGAACAATATATTAGAACTGCTGAAGAATATTTTAAAATGGAAGAGAACAAGATTGTTTTTTATAAAACTTTTATTTTAAATAATCCTTTTATTATGGACAGCCCAGATGGTACTAAAATAGAGTTGCCTGAATGATTCTGTTTTGATCCCCTTATTTAATTTAAAGTTTTTTTTTTTTCTTCTTCTCACTTATCTTCTTATCCCTGTGTACACATGTAATCGTGTAATAAATCACTGTGAACTGTAATATGTAATGTATGTATATGACCTGTTGAATGTCATGATGATTTAAAATGTGTGTATATATATGTATTTTTTAATAAAAAAAAAAAAAAAAAAAAAAATAGTCAGATTCTGGTTAATCTCCAAAGCTAAGCAGGCCCGAGCCTGCTCTGTGCATGGTTTGGGGGACACTTTGTGAAAAACTAGTCTGGCCAGCAGGGGGGGCTCTTTCCCTGACATGTACCTATGGGATCAAACGTCCTAATACAACGAGGCAGATTCCAGGCTGTGGAAAGGAGCAAATGTTTTTCTGAAACCTTAATCCGGCCCCAGTAAAAAGGAGTGTCCTTCGCAAGAGGCATTAAACTAGCCTCCTGACTTTCTGTGGTCATTAATTCCCTACCGTAATGATGAATTTGACCGCATTTATGGAGGTGGTAGCACATTCCGCTTGCCTGATTGAACCTGTCAGGATACGCTACCCCTCTATCAGAGCAGCTTCATTCAACCACAAAGTCAAAAGTTCAACTGTTATTTGCAGTAGTCAGATTATGGTTAATCTCCAAAGCTAAACAGGGCCAATTCTGTTCTCTACATGGATGGGAGACCCTTTGTGGAAAACTAGTTTCCTGCGGGAGATAGTTTTAGTCCAGCCAGCAGGGGTTGCTCATTCCCTGATATGTACTTTAGGTTCCAAAAGTCCAAATATACAAAAATGACTTCTGCAGTGTAAGGCTTTTGATGAAGCACTAAATCGCCCCATGTAAAAATGAGTGTCCTTCGGATGAGGCATTAAACAGGCCTCCTGACTTTCTGTGGTCATTAATTCCCTACCTTAATGATGAATTTGACCTCATTTATGGAGGTGGTAGCGCAATCTGCCGGCCTTATAGAGCCTGGCATGTTGCGCTACCTTTGTGAAACACTAGTCCCACCAGCAGGGGGTGCTCTTTCCCTGACATGTACCTATGGGATCAAACGTCCTAATACAACGAGGCAGATTCCAGGCTGTGGAAAGGAGCAAATGTTTTTCTGAAACCTTAATCCGGCACCTGTAAAAAGGAGCATCCTTCGCATGAGGCATTAAACTGGCCTCCTGACTTTCTGTGGTCATTAATTCCCTACCTTAATGATGAATTTGACCTCATTTATGGAGGTGGTAGCACAGTCCGCTGGCCTGATTGAACCTGTCAGGATGCGCTACCCCTCTATCAGAGCAGCTTCATTCAACCAAAACAGAACAAGTTCAACTGTTGCTTGCAGTAGTCAGATTATGGTTAATCTCCAAAGCTAAACAGGGCCAAGCCGGTTCTGTACATGGATGGGAGACCCTTTGTGGAAAACTAGCTTCCTGCGGGAGATAGTTTTAGTCCAGCCAGCAGGGGTTGCTCATTCCCTGATATGTACTTTAGGTTCCAAAAGTCCAAATATACAAAAATGACTTCTGCGCTGTAAGGCTTTTGATGAAGCATTAAATCAACCCATGTAAAAATGAGTGTCCTTCGGATGAGGCATTAAACAGGCCTCCTGACTTTCTGTGGTCATTAATTCCCTACCTTAATGATGAATTTGACCTCATTTATGGAGGTGGTAGCGCAATCTGCCGGCCTTATAGAGCCTGGCAGGTTGCGCTACCTTTGTGAAAAACTAGTCCCACCAGCAGGGGGTGCTCTTTCCCTGACATGTACCTATGGGATCAAACGTCCTAGTACAACGAGGCAGATTCCAGGCTGTGGAAAGGAGCAAATGTTTTTCTGAAACCTTAATCCGGCACCTGTAAAAGGGAGCATCCTTCGCATGAGGCATTAAACTGGCCTCCTGACTTTCTGTGGTCATTAATTCCCTACCTTAATGATGAATTTGACCTCATTTATGGAGGTGGTAGCACAGTCCGCTGGCCTGATTGAACCTGTCAGGATGCGCTACCCCTCTATCAGAGCAGCTTCATTCAACCGAAACAGAACAAGTTCAACTGTTGCGTGCAGTAGTCAGATTCTGGTTACTTTCCAAAGCTACCCAGGCCCGAGCCTGCTCTGTGCATGGATGGGGGACACTTTGTGGAAAACTAGCTTCCTGTGGGAGATAGTTTTAGTCCAGTCAGCAGGGGTTGCTCATTCCATGATATGTACTTTAGGTTCCAAAAGTCCAAATATACAAAAATGACTTCTGCAGTGTAAGGCTTTTGATGAAGCATTAAATCGCCCCATGTAAAAATGAGTGTCCTTCGGATGAGGCCTTAAACAGGCCTCCTGACTTTCTGTGGTCATTAATTCCCTACCTTAATGATGAATTTGACCTCATTCATGGAGTTGGTGGCGTAATCTGCCGGCCTTATATAGCCTGGCAGGTTGCGCTACCTTTGTGAAAAACTAGTCAAACCAGCAGGGGGTGCTCTTTCCCTGACATGTACGTATGGGATCAAATGTCCTAATACAACGAGGCAGATTCCAGGCTGTGGAAAGGAGCAAATGTTTTTCTGAAACCTTAATCCGGCACCTGTAAAAATGAGTGTCCTTCGGATGAGGCATTAAACAGGCCTCCTGACTTTCTGTGGTCATTAATTCCCTACCTTAATGATGAATTTGACCTCATTTATGGAGGTAGTAGCGCAATCTGCCGGCCTTATAGAGCCTGGCAGGTTGCGCTACCTTTGTGAAAAACTAGTCCCACCAGCAGGGGGTGCTCTTTCCCTGACATGTACCTATGGGATCAAACGTCATAATACAACGAGGCAGATTCCAGGCCGTGAAAAGGAGCAAATGTTTTTATGAAACCTTAATTCGGCCCCAATAAAAAGGAGTGTCCTTCGCAAGAGGCATTAAACTGGCCTCCTGACTTTCTGTGGTCATTAATTCCCTACCTTGATGATGAATTTGACCTCATTTATGGAGGTGGTAGCACATTCCGCTGGCCTGATTGAACCTGTCAGGATGCGCTACCCCTCTATCAGAGCAGCTTCATTCAACCAAAACAGAACAAGTTCAACTGTTGCTTGCAGTAGTCAGATTATGGTTAATCTCCAAAGCTAAACAGGGCCAAGCCTGTTCTGTACATGGATGGGAGACCCTTTGTGGAAAACTAGCTTCCTGCGGGAGATAGTTTTAGTCCAGCCAGCAGGGGTTGCTCATTCCCTGATATGTACTTTAGGTTCCAAAAGTCCAAATATACAAAAATGACTTCTGCGCTGTAAGGCTTTTGATGAAGCATTAAATCGCCCCATGTAAAAATGAGTGTCCTTCGGATGAGGCATTAAACAGGCCTCCTGACTTTCTGTGGTCATTAATTCCCTACCTTAATGATGAATTTGACCTCATTTATGGAGGTGGTAATGCATTCAGCCGGCCTTATAGAGCTTGGCAGGTTGCGCTTCCTTTGTGAAAAACTAGTATGGCCAGCAGGGGGGGCTCTTTCCCTGAAATGTACCTATTGGATCAAACATCCTAATACAACGAGGCAGATTCCAGGCCGTGAAAAGGAGCAAATGTTTTTATGAAACCTTAATCCGGCCCCAGTAAAAAGGAGTGTCCTTCGCAAGAGGCATTAAACTGGCCTCCTGACTTTCTGTGGTCATTAATTCCCTACCTTAATGATGAATTTGACCTCATTTATGGAGGTGGTAGCACATTCCGCTGGCCTGATTGAACCTGTCAGGATGCGCTACCCCTCTATCAGAGCAGCTTCATTCAAACTAAACAGAACAAGTTCGACTGTTGCTTGCCGTAGTCAGATTCTGGTTACTCTCTAAAGCTAAGCAGGCCTGACCCTGCTCTGTGCAAGGATGGGGGACTCTTCGTGGAAATCTAGCTTCCTGCGGGAGATAGTTTCAGTCCACCCAGCAGGGGTTGCTCATTCCCTTATATGTACTTTAGGTTCCAAAAGTCCAAATATACAAAAATGACTTCTGCAGTGTAAAGCTTTTGATGAAGCATTAAATCGCCCCATGTAAAAATGAGTGTCCTTCGGATGAGGCATTAAACAGGCCTCCTGACTTTCTGTGGTCATTAATTCCCTACCTTAATGATGAATTTGACCTCATTTATGGAGGTGGTAGCACATTCCGCTGGCCTGATTGAACCTGTCAGGATGCGCTACCCCTCTATCAGAGCAGCTTCATTCAACCAAAACAGAACAAGTTCAACTGTTGCTTGCAGTAGTCAGATTATGGTTAATCTCCAAAGCTAAACAGGGCCAAGCCGGTTCTGTACATGGATGGGAGACCCTTTGTGGAAAACTAGCTTCCTGCGGGAGATAGTTTTAGTCCAGCCAGCAGGGGTTGCTCATTCCCTGATATGTACTTTAGGTTCCAAAAGTCCAAATATACAAAAATGACTTCTGCGCTGTAAGGCTTTTGATGAAGCATTAAATCAACCCATGT
Source organism: Garra rufa (assembly GCF_049309525.1). Lineage (NCBI taxonomy): Eukaryota > Metazoa > Chordata > Actinopteri > Cypriniformes > Cyprinidae > Garra > Garra rufa. Next base: position 267,365 of record NW_027394295.1, read on the forward strand.
AAAAATGAGTGTCCTTCGGATGAGGCATTAAACAGGCCTCCTGACTTTCTGTGGTCATTAATTCCCTACCTTAATGATGAATTTGACCTCATTTATGGAGGTGGTAGCGCAATCTGCCGGCCTTATAGAGCCTGGCAGGTTGCGCTACCTTTGTGAAAAACTAGTCCCACCAGCAGGGGGTGCTCTTTCCCTGACATGTACCTATGGGATCAAACGTCATAATACAACGAGGCAGATTCCAGGCCGTGAAAAGGAGCAAATGTTTTTATGAAACCTTAATTCGGCCCCAATAAAAAGGAGTGTCCTTCGCAAGAGGCATTAAACTGGCCTCCTGACTTTCTGTGGTCATTAATTCCCTACCTTAATGATGAATTTGACCTCATTTATGGAGGTGGTAGCACATTCCGCTGGCTGATTGAACCTGTCAGGATGCGCTACCCCTCTATCAGAGCAGCTTCATTCAACCGAAACAAAACAAGTTCAACTGTTGCTTGCAGTAGTCAGATTCTGGTTACTCTCTAAAGCTAAGCAGGCCAGAGCCTGGTCTGTGCATGGATGGGGGACACTTTGTGGTAAACTATCTTCCTGCATTAGATAGTTTTAGTCCAGCCAGCAGGGGTTGCTCATTCCCTGATATGTACTTTAGGTTCCAAAAGTCCAAATATACAAAAATGACTTCTGCGCTGTAAGGCTTTTGATGAAGCATTAAATCGCCCCATGTAAAAATGAGTGTCCTTCGGATGAGGCATTAAACAGGCCTCCTGACTTTCTGTGGTCATTAATTCCCTACCTTAATGCTGAATTTGACCTCATTTATGGAGGTGGTAGCACATTCCGCTGGCTGATTGAACCTGTCAGGATGCGCTACCCCTCTATCAGAGCAGCTTCATTCAACCACAAAGTTAAAAGTTCAACTGTTATTTGCAGTAGTCAGATTATGGTTAATCTCCAAAGCTAAACAGGCCAATTCTGTTCTGTACATGGATGGGAGACCCTTTGTGGAAAACTAGTTTCCTGCGGGAGATAGTTTTAGTCCAGCCAGCAGGGGTTGCTCATTCCCTGATATGTACTTTAGGTTCCAAAAGTCCAAATATACAAAAATGACTTCTGCAGTGTAAGGCTTTTGATGAAGCACTAAATCGCCCCATGTAAAAATGAATGTCCTTCGGATGAGGCATTAAACAGGCCTCCTGACTTTCTGTGGTCATTAATTCCCTACATTAATGATGAATTTGACCTCATTTATGGAGGTGGTAGCGCAATCTGCCGGCCTTATAGAGCCTGGCAGGTTGCGCTACCTTTGTGAAAAACTAGTCTGGCCAGCAGGGGGTGCTCTTTCCCTGACATGTACCTATGGGATCAAACGTCCTAATACAACGAGGCAGATTCCAGGCTGTGGAAAGGAGCAAATGTTTTTCTGAAACCTTAATCCGGCACCTGTAAAAAGGAGCATCCTTCGCATGAGGCATTAAACTGGCCTCCTGACTTTCTGTGGTCATTAATTCCCTACCTTAATGATGAATTTGACCTCATTTATGGAGGTGGTAGCACAGTCCGCTGGCCTGATTGAACCTGTCAGGCTGCGCTACCCCTCTATCAGAGCAGCTTCATTCAACCGAAACAGAACAAGCTCAACTGTTGCGTGCAGTAGTCAGATTCTGGTTACTTTCCAAAGCTAACCAGGCCTGAGCCTGCTCTGTGCATGGATGGGGGACACTTTGTGGAAAACTAGCTTCCTGTGGGAGATAGTTTTAGTCCAGTCAGCAGGGGTTGCTCATTCCATGATATGTACTTTAGGTTCCAAAAGTACAAATATACAAAAATTACTTCTGCAGTGTAAGGCTTTTGATGAAGCATTAAATCGCCCCATGTAAAGATGAGTGTCCTTCGGATGAGGCATTAAACAGGCCTCCTGACTTTCTGTGGTCATTAATTCCCTACCTTAATGATGAATTTGACCTCATTCATGGAGGTGGTAGCGTAATCTGCCGGCCTTATATAGCCTGGCAGGTTGCGCTACCTTTGTGAAAAACTAGTCAAACCAGCAGGGGGTGCTCTTTCCCTGACATGTACCTATGGGATCAAAAGTCCTAATACAACGAGGCAGATTCCAGGCTGTGGAAAGGAGCAAATGTTTTTCTGAAACCTTAATCCGGCACCTGTAAAAAGGAGCGTCCTTCGCATGAGGCATTAAACTGGCCTCCTGACTTTCTGTGGTCATTAATTCCCTACCTTAATGATGAATTTGACCTCATTAATGGAGGTGGTAATGCATTCAGCCGGCCTTATAGAGCTTGGCAGGTTGTGCTTCCTTTGTGAAAAACTAGTCTGGCCAGCAGGGGGGGCTCTTTCCCTGAAATGTACCTATTGGATCAAACATCCTAATACAACGAGGCAGATTCCAGGCCGTGAAAAGGAGCAAATGTTTTTATGAAACCTTAATCCGGCCCCAGTAAAAAGGAGTGTCCTTCGCAAGAGGCATTAAACTGGCCTCCTGACTTTCTGTGGTCATTAATTCCCTTCCTTTTATGATGAATTTGACCTCATTTATGGAGGTGGTAGCACATTCCGCTGGCCTGATTGAACCTGTCAGGATGCGCTACCCCTCTATCAGAGCAGCTTCATTCAACCGAAACAGAACAAGTTCAACTGTTGCTTGCCATAGTCAGATTCTGGTTACTCTCTAAAGCTAAGCAGGCCTGACCCTGCTTTGTGCAAGGATGGGGGACTCTTCGTGGAAATCTAGCTTCCTGCAGGAGATAGTTTCAGTCCAGCTAGCAGGGGTTGCTCATTCCCTGATATGTACTTTAGGTTCCAAAAGTCCAAATATTCAAAAATGACTTCTGCAGTGTAAAGCTTTTGATGAAGCATTAAATCGCCCCATGTAAAAATGAGTGTCCTTCGGATGAGGCATTAAACTGGCCTCCTGACTTTCTGTGGTCATTAATTCCCTACCTTAATGATGAATTTGACCTCATTTATGGAGGTGGTAGCGCAATCTGCCGGCCTTGTAGAGCCTGGCAGGTTGCGCTACCTTTGTGAAAAACTAGTCCCACCAGCAGGGGGTGCTCTTTCCCTGACATGTACCTATGGGATCAAACGTCCTAATACAACGAGGCAGATTCCAGGCTGTGGAAAGGAGCAAATGTTTTTCTGAAACCTTAATCCGGCACCTGTAAAAAGGAGCATCCTTTGCATAAGGCATTAAACTGGCCTCCTGACTTTCTGTGGTCATTAATTCCCTACCTTAATGATGAATTTGACCTCATTTATGGAGGTGGTAGCACATTCCGCTGGCCTGATTGAACCTGTCAGGATACGCTACCCCTCTATCAGAGCAGCTTCATTCAAACGAAACAGAACAAGTTCAACTGTTGCTTGCAGTAGTCAGATTCTGGTTACTCTCTAAAGCTAAGCAGCCCCGAGCCTGCTCTGTGTATGGATGGGGGACACTTTGTGAAAAACTAGCTTCCTGCGGTAGATAGTTTTAGTCCAGCCAGCAGGGGTTGCTCATTCCCTGATATGTACTTTAGGTTCCAAAAGTCAAAATATACAAAAATGACTTCTGCAGTGTAAGGCTTTTGATGAAGCATTAAATCGCCCCATGTAAAGATGAGTGTCCTTCGGATGAGGCATTAAACAGGCCTCCTGACTTTCTGTGGTCATTAATTCCCTACCTTAATGATGAATTTGACCTCATTCATGGAGGTGGTAGTGCATTCCGCCGGCCTTATAGAGCTTGGCAGGTTGCGCTTCCTTTGTGAAAAACTAGTCTGGCCAGCAGGGGGGCTCTTTCCCTGACATGTACCTATGGGATCAAACGTCCTAATACAACGAGGCAGATTCCAGGCTGTGGAAAGGAGCAAATGTTTTTCTGAAACCTTAATCCGGCCCCACTAAAAAGGAGTGTCCTTCGCAAGAGGCATTAAACTAGCCTCCTGACTTTCTGTGGTCATTAATTCCCTACCGTAATGATGAATTTGACCTCATTTATGGAGGTGGTAGCACATTCCGCTTGCCTGATTGAACCTGTCAGGATACGCTACCCCTCTATCAGAGCAGCTTCATTCAACCACAATTTAAAAGTTCGACTGTTATTTGCAGTAGTCAGATTATGGTTAATCTCCAAAACTAAACAGGGCCAAGCCTGTTCTGTACATGGATGGGAGACCCTTTGTGGAAAACTAGCTTCCTGCGGGAGATAGTTTTAGTCCAGCCAGCAGGGGTTGCTCATTCCCTGATATGTACTTTAGTTCCAAAAGTCCAAATATACAAAAATGATTTCTGCGCTGTAAGGCTTTTGATGAAGCATTAAATCTCCCCATGTAAAAATGAGTGTCCTTCGGATTAGGCATTAAACTGGCCTCCTGACTTTCTGTGGTCATTAATTCCCTACCTTAATGATGAATTTGACCTCATTTATGGAGGTGGTAGCGCAATCTGCCGGCCTTGTAGAGCCTGGCAGGTTGCGCTACCTTTGTGAAAAACTAGTCCCACCAGCAGGGGGTGCTCTTTCCCTGACATGTACCTATGGGATCAAACGTCCTAATACAACGAGGCAGATTCCAGGCTGTGGAAAGGAGCAAATGTTTTTCTGAAACCTTAATCCGGCACCTGTAAAAAGGAGCATCCTTTGCATAAGGCATTAAACTGGCCTCCTGACTTTCTGTGGTCATTAATTCCCTACCTTAATGATGAATTTGACCTCATTTATGGAGGTGGTAGCACATTCCGCTGGCCTGATTGAACCTGTCAGGATACGCTACCCCTCTATCAGAGCAGCTTCATTCAACCGAAACAGAACAAGTTCAACTGTTGCTTGCAGTAGTCAGATTCTGGTTACTCTCTAAAGCTAAGCAGCCCCGAGCCTGCTCTGTGTATGGATGGGGGACACTTTGTGAAAAACTAGCTTCCTGCGGTAGATAGTTTTAGTCCAGCCAGCAGGGGTTGCTCATTCCCTGATATGTACTTTAGGTTCCAAAAGTCAAAATATACAAAAATGACTTCTGCAGTGTAAGGCTTTTGATGAAGCATTAAATCGCCCCATGTAAAGATGAGTGTCCTTCGGATGAGGCATTAAACAGGCCTCCTGACTTTCTGTGGTCATTAATTCCCTACCTTAATGATGAATTTGACCTCATTCATGGAGGTGGTAGTGCATTCCGCCGGCCTTATAGGGCTTGGCAGGTTGCGCTTCCTTTGTGAAAAACTAGTCTGGCCAGCAGGGGGGCTCTTTCCCTGACATGTACCTATGGGATCAAACGTCCTAATACAACGAGGCAGATTCCAGGCTGTGGAAAGGAGCAAATGTTTTTCTGAAACCTTAATCCGGCCCCACTAAAAAGGAGTGTCCTTCGCAAGAGGCATTAAACTAGCCTCCTGACTTTCTGTGGTCATTAATTCCCTACCGTAATGATGAATTTGACCTCATTTATGGAGGTGGTAGCACATTCCGCTTGCCTGATTGAACCTGTCAGGATACGCTACCCCTCTATCAGAACAGCTTCATTCAACCACAATTTAAAAGTTCGACTGTTATTTGCAGTAGTCAGATTATGGTTAATCTCCAAAACTAAACAGGGCCAAGCCTGTTCTGTACATGGATGGGAGACCCTTTGTGGAAAACTAGCTTCCTGCGGGAGATAGTTTTAGTCCAGCCAGCAGGGGTTGCTCATTCCCTGATATGTACTTTAGTTCCAAAAGTCCAAATATACAAAAATGATTTCTGCGCTGTAAGGCTTTTGATGAAGCATTAAATCTCCCCATGTAAAAATGAGTGTCCTTCGGATGAGGCATTAAACAGGCCTCCTGACTTTCTGTGGTCATTAATTCCCTACCTTGATGATGAATTTGACCTCATTTATGGAGGTGGTAGCACATTCCGCTGGCCTGATTGAACCTGTCAGGATGCGCTACCCCTCTATCAGAGCAGCTTCATTCAACCAAAACAGAACAAGTTCAACTGTTGCTTGCAGTAGTCAGATTATGGTTAATCTCCAAAGCTAAACAGGGCCAAGCCTGTTCTGTACATGGATGGGAGACCCTTTGTGGAAAACTAGCTTCCTGCGGGAGATAGTTTTAGTCCAGCCAGCAGGGGTTGCTCATTCCCTGATATGTACTTTAGGTTCCAAAAGTCCAAATATACAAAAATGACTTCTGCGCTGTAAGGCTTTTGATGAAGCATTAAATCGCCCCATGTAAAAATGAGTGTCCTTCGGATGAGGCATTAATCAGGCCTCCTGACTTTCTGTGGTCATTAATTCCCTACCTTAATGATGAATTTGACCTCATTTATGGAGGTGGTAGCGCAATCTGCCGGCCTTATAGAGTCTGGCAGGTTGCGCTACCTTTGTGAAAAACTAGTCCCACCAGCAGGGGGTGCTCTTTCCCTGACATGTACCTATGGGATCAAACATCCTAATACAACGAGGCAGATTCCAGGCTGTGGAAAGGAGCAAATGTTTTTCTGAAACCTTAATCCGGCACCTGTAAAAAGGAGCATCCTTCGCATGAGGCATTAAACTGGCCTCCTGACTTTCTGTGGTCATTAATTCCCTACCTTAATGATGAATTTGACCTCATTTATGGAGGTGGTAGCACATTCCGCTGGCTGATTGAACCTGTCAGGATGCGCTACCCCTCTATCAGAGCAGCTTCATTCAACTGAAACAAAACAAGTTCATCTGTTGCTTGCAGTAGTCAGATTCTGGTTACTCTCTAAAGCTAAGCAGGCCAGAGCCTGGTCTGTGCATGGATGGGGGACACTTTGTGGTAAACTATCTTCCTGCATGAGATAGTTTTAGTCCAGCCAGCAGGGGTTGCTCATTCCCTGATATGTACTTTAGGTTCCAAAAGTCCAAATATACAAAAATGACTTCTGCGCTGTAAGGCTTTTGATGAAGCATTAAATCGCCCCATGTAAAAATGAGTGTCCTTCGGATGAGGCATTAAACAGGCCTCCTGACTTTCTGTGGTCATTAATTCCCTACCTTAATGATGAATTTGACCTCATTTATGGAGGTGGTAGCACATTCCGCTCGCTGATTGAACCTGTCAGGATGCGCTACCCCTCTATCAGAGCAGCTTCATTCAACCACAAAGTTAAAAGTTCCGATGTTACTTGCAGTAGTCAGATTCTGGTTAATCTCCAAAGCTAAGCAGGCCCGTGCCTGCTCTGTGCATGGTTGGGGGACACTTTGTGAAAAACTAGTCTGGCCAGCAGGGGGGGCTCTTTCCCTGACATGTACTTATGGGATCAAACGTCCTAATACAACGAGGCAGATTCCAGGCTGTGGAAAGGAGCAAATGTTTTTCTGAAACCTTAATCCGGCACCTGTAAAAAGGAGCATCCTTCGCATGAGGCATTAAACTGGCCTCCTGACTTTCTGTGGTCATTAATTCCCTACCTTAATGATGAATTTGACCTCATTTATGGAGGTGGTAGCACAGTCCGCTGGCCTGATTGAACCTGTCAGGCTGCGCTACCCCTCTATCAGAGCAGCTTCATTCAACCGAAACAGAACAAGCTCAACTGTTGCGTGCAGTAGTCAGATTCTGGTTACTTTCCAAAGCTAACCAGGCCTGAGCCTGCTCTGTGCATGGATGGGGGACACTTTGTGGAAAACTAGCTTCCTGTGGGAGATAGTTTTAGTCCAGTCAGCAGGGGTTGCTCATTCCATGATATGTACTTTAGGTTCCAAAAGTCCAAATATACAAAAATTACTTCTGCAGTGTAAGGCTTTTGATGAAGCATTAAATCGCCCCATGTAAAGATGAGTGTCCTTCGGATGAGGCATTAAACAGGCCTCCTGACTTTCTGTGGTCATTAATTCCCTACCTTAATGATGAATTTGACCTCATTCATGGAGGTGGTAGCGTAATCTGCCGGCCTTATATAGCCTGGCAGGTTGCGCTACCTTTGTGAAAAACTAGTCAAACCAGCAGGGGGTGCTCTTTCCCTGACATGTACCTATGGGATCAAAAGTCCTAATACAACGAGGCAGATTCCAGGCTGTGGAAAGGAGCAAATGTTTTTCTGAAACCTTAATCCGGCACCTGTAAAAAGGAGCGTCCTTCGCATGAGGCATTAAACTGGCCTCCTGACTTTCTGTGGTCATTAATTCCCTACCTTAATGATGAATTTGACCTCATTAATGGAGGTGGTAATGCATTCAGCCGGCCTTATAGAGCTTGGCAGGTTGTGCTTCCTTTGTGAAAAACTAGTCTGGCCAGCAGGGGGGGCTCTTTCCCTGAAATGTACCTATTGGATCAAACATCCTAATACAACGAGGCAGATTCCAGGCCGTGAAAAGGAGCAAATGTTTTTATGAAACCTTAATCCGGCCCCAGTAAAAAGGAGTGTCCTTCGCAAGAGGCATTAAACTGGCCTCCTGACTTTCTGTGGTCATTAATTCCCTTCCTTTTATGATGAATTTGACCTCATTTATGGAGGTGGTAGCACATTCCGCTGGCCTGATTGAACCTGTCAGGATGCGCTACCCCTCTATCAGAGCAGCTTCATTCAACCGAAACAGAACAAGTTCAACTATTGCTTGCCATAGTCAGATTCTGGTTACTCTCTAAAGCTAAGCAGGCCTGACCCTGCTCTGTGCAAGGATGGGGGACTCTTCGTGGAAATCTAGCTTCCTGCAGGAGATAGTTTCAGTCCAGCCAGCAGGGGTTGCTCATTCCCTGATATGTACTTTAGGTTCCAAAAGTCCAAATATTCAAAAATGACTTCTGCAGTGTAAAGCTTTTGATGAAGCATTAAATCGCCCCATGTAAAAATGAGTGTCCTTCGGATGAGGCATTAAACTGGCCTCCTGACTTTCTGTGGTCATTAATTCCCTACCTTAATGATGAATTTGACCTCATTTATGGAGGTGGTAGCGCAATCTGCCGGCCTTGTAGAGCCTGGCAGGTTGCGCTACCTTTGTGAAAAACTAGTCCCACCAGCAGGGGGTGCTCTTTCCCTGACATGTACCTATGGGATCAAACGTCCTAATACAACGAGGCAGATTCCAGGCTGTGGAAAGGAGCAAATGTTTTTCTGAAACCTTAATCCGGCACCTGTAAAAAGGAGCATCCTTTGCATAAGGCATTAAACTGGCCTCCTGACTTTCTGTGGTCATTAATTCCCTACCTTAATGATGAATTTGACCTCATTTATGGAGGTGGTAGCACATTCCGCTGGCCTGATTGAACCTGTAAGGATACGCTACCCCTCTATCAGAGCAGCTTCATTCAACCGAAACAGAACAAGTTCAACTGTTGCTTGCAGTAGTCAGATTCTGGTTACTCTCTAAAGCTAAGCAGCCCCGAGCCTGCTCTGTGTATGGATGGGGGACACTTTGTGAAAAACTAGCTTCCTGCGGTAGATAGTTTTAGTCCAGCCAGCAGGGGTTGCTCATTCCCTGATATGTACTTTAGGTTCCAAAAGTCAAAATATACAAAAATGACTTCTGCAGTGTAAGGCTTTTGATGAAGCATTAAATCGCCCCATGTAAAGATGAGTGTCCTTCGGATGAGGCATTAAACAGGCCTCCTGACTTTCTGTGGTCATTAATTCCCTACCTTAATGATGAATTTGACCTCATTTATGGAGGTGGTAGCACATTCCGCTGGCTGATTGAACCTGTCAGGATGCGCTACCCCTCTATCAGAGCAGCTTCATTCAACCACAAAGTTAAAAGTTCAGATGTTACTTGCAGTAGTCAGATTCTGGTTAATCTCCAAAGCTAAGCAGGCCCAAGCCTGCTCTGTGCATGGTTTGGGGGACACTTTGTGAAAAACTAGTCTGGCCAGCAGGGGGGGCTCTTTCCCTGACATGTACCTATGGGATCAAACGTCCTAATACAACGAGGCAGATTCCAGGCTGTGGAAAGGAGCAAATGTTTTTCTGAAACCTTAATCCGGCCCCAGTAAAAAGGAGTGTCCTTCGCAAGAGGCATTAAACTAGCCTCCTGACTTTCTGTGGTCATTAATTCCCTACCGTAATGATGAATTTGACCGCATTTATGGAGGTGGTAGCACATTCCGCTTGCCTGATTGAACCTGTCAGGATACGCTACCCCTCTATCAGAGCAGCTTCATTCAACCACAAAGTCAAAAATTCAACTGTTATTTGCAGTAGTCAGATTATGGTTAATCTCCAAAGCTAAACAGGGCCAATTCTGTTCTCTACATGGATGGGAGACCCTTTGTGGAAAACTAGTTTCCTGCGGGAGATAGTTTTAGTCCAGCCAGCAGGGGTTGCTCATTCCCTGATATGTACTTTAGGTTCCAAAAGTCCAAATATACAAAAATGACTTCTGCAGTGTAAGGCTTTTGATGAAGCACTAAATCGCCCCATGTAAAAATGAGTGTCCTTCGGATGAGGCATTAAACAGGCCTCCTGACTTTCTGTGGTCATTAATTCCCTACCTTAATGATGAATTTGACCTCATTTATGGAGGTGGTAGCGCAATCTGCCGGCCTTATAGAGCCTGGCAGGTTGCGCTACCTTTGTGAAAAACTAGTCCCACCAGCAGGGGGTGCTCTTTCCCTGACATGTACCTATGGGATCAAACGTCATAATACAACGAGGCAGATTCCAGGCCGTGAAAAGGAGCAAATGTTTTTATGAAACCTTAATTCGGCCCCAATAAAAAGGAGTGTCCTTCGCAAGAGGCATTAAACTGGCCTCCTGACTTTCTGTGGTCATTAATTCCCTACCTTGATGATGAATTTGACCTCATTTATGGAGGTGGTAGCACATTCCGCTGGCCTGATTGAACCTGTCAGGATGCGCTACCCCTCTATCAGAGCAGCTTCATTCAACCAAAACAGAACAAGTTCAACTGTTGCTTGCAGTAGTCAGATTATGGCTAATCTCCAAAGCTAAACAGGGCCAAGCCTGTTCTGTACATGGATGGGAGACCCTTTGTGGAAAACTAGCTTCCTGCGGGAGGTAGTTTTAGTCCAGCCAGCAGGGGTTGCTCATTCCCTGATATGTACTTTAGGTTCCAAAAGTCCAAATATTCAAAAATGACTTCTGCGCTGTAAGGCTTTTGATGAAGCATTAAATCGCCCCATGTAAAAATGAGTGTCCTTCGGATGAGGCATTAATCAGGCCTCCTGACTTTCTGTGGTCATTAATTCCCTACCTTAATGATGAATTTGACCTCATTTATGGAGGTGGTAGCGCAATCTGCCGGCCTTATAGAGTCTGGCAGGTTGCGCTACCTTTGTGAAAAACTAGTCCCACCAGCAGGGGGTGCTCTTTCCCTGACATGTAACTATGGGATCAAACGTCCTAATACAACGAGGCAGATTCCAGGCTGTGGAAAGGAGCAAATGTTTTTCTGAAACCTTAATCCGGCACATGTAAAAAGGAGCATCCTTCGCATGAGGCATTAAACTGGCCTCCTGACTTTCTGTGGTCATTAATTCCCTACCTTAATGATGAATTTGACCTCATTTATGGAGGTGGTAGCACATTCCGCTGGCTGATTGAACCTGTCAGGATGCGCTACCCCTCTATCAGAGCAGCTTCATTCAACTGAAACAAAACAAGTTCATCTGTTGCTTGCAGTAGTCAGATTCTGGTTACTCTCTAAAGCTAAGCAGGCCAGAGCCTGGTCTGTGCATGGATGGGGGACACTTTGTGGTAAACTATCTTCCTGCATGAGATAGTTTTAGTCCAGCCAGCAGGGGTTGCTCATTCCCTGATATGTACTTTAGGTTCCAAAAGTCCAAATATACAAAAATGACTTCTGCGCTGTAAGGCTTTTGATGAAGCATTAAATCGCCCCATGTAAAAATGAGTGTCCTTCGGATGAGGCATTAAACAGGCCTCCTGACTTTCTGTGGTCATTAATTCCCTACCTTAATGATGAATTTGACCTCATTTATGGAGGTGGTAGCACATTCCGCTCGCTGATTGAACCTGTCAGGATGCGCTACCCCTCTATCAGAGCAGCTTCATTCAACCACAAAGTTAAAAGTTCCGATGTTACTTGCAGTAGTCAGATTCTGGTTAATCTCCAAAGCTAAGCAGGCCCGAGCCTGCTCTGTGCATGGTTGGGGGACACTTTGTGAAAAACTAGTCTGGCCAGCAGGGGGGGCTCTTTCCCTGACATGTACTTATGGGATCAAAAGTCCTAATACAACGAGGCAGATTCCAGGCTGTGGAAAGGAGCAAATGTTTTTCTGAAACCTTAATCCGGCCCCAGTAAAAAGGAGTGTCCTTCGCAAGAGGCATTAAACTAGCCTCCTGACTTTCTGTGGTCATTAATTCCCTACCGTAATGATGAATTTGACCGCATTTATGGAGGTGGTAGCACATTCCGCTTGCCTGATTGAACCTGTCAGGATACGCTACCCCTCTATCAGAGCAGCTTCATTCAACCACAAAGTCAAAAGTTCAACTGTTATTTGCAGTAGTCAGATTATGGTTAATCTCCAAAGCTAAACAGGGCCAATTCTGTTCTCTACATGGATGGGAGACCCTTTGTGGAAAACTAGTTGCCTGCGGGAGGTAGTTTTAGTCCAGTCAGCAGGGGTTGCTCATTCCATGATATGTACTTTAGGTTCCAAAAGTCCAAATATACAAAAATGACTTCTGCAGTGTAAGGCTTTTGATGAAGCATTAAATCGCCCCATGTAAAAATGAGTGTCCTTCGGATGAGGCCTTAAACAGGCCTCCTGACTTTCTGTGGTCATTAATTCCCTACCTTAATGATGAATTTGACCTCATTCATGGAGTTGGTGGCGTAATCTGCCGGCCTTATATAGCCTGGCAGGTTGCGCTACCTTTGTGAAAAACTAGTCAAACCAGCAGGGGGTGCTCTTTCCCTGACATGTACCTATGGGATCAAACGTCCTAATACAACGAGGCAGATTCCAGGCTGTGGAAAGGAGCAAATGTTTTTCTGAAACCTTAATCCGGCACCTGTAAAAATGAGTGTCCTTCGGATGAGGCATTAAACAGGCCTCCTGACTTTCTGTGGTCATTAATTCCCTACCTTAATGATGAATTTGACCTCATTTATGGAGGTGGTAGCGCAATCTGCCGGCCTTATAGAGCCTGGCAGGTTGCGCTACCTTTGTGAAAAACTAGTCCCACCAGCAGGGGGTGCTCTTTCCCTGACATGTACCTATGGGATCAAACGTCATAATACAACGAGGCAGATTCCAGGCCGTGAAAAGGAGCAAATGTTTTTATGAAACCTTAATTCGGCCCCAATAAAAAGGAGTGTCCTTCGCAAGAGGCATTAAACTGGCCTCCTGACTTTCTGTGGTCATTAATTCCCTACCTTGATGATGAATTTGACCTCATTTATGGAGGTGGTAGCACATTCCGCTGGCCTGATTGAACCTGTCAGGATGCGCTACCCCTCTATCAGAGCAGCTTCATTCAAACGAAACAGAACAAGTTCAACTGTTGCTTGCTGTAGTCAGATTCTGGTTACTCTCTAAAGCTAAGCAGGCCTGACCCTGCTCTGTGCAAGGATAGGGGACTCTTCGTGGAAATCTAGCTTCCTGCGGGAGATAGTTTTAGTCCAGCCAGCAGGGGTTGCTCATTCCCTGATATGTACTTTAGGTTCCAAAAGTCCAAATATACAAAAATGACTTCTGCGCTGTAAGGCTTTTGATGAAGCATTAAATCAACCCATGTAAAAATGAGTGTCCTTCGGATGAGGCATTAAACAGGCCTCCTGACTTTCTGTGGTCATTAATTCCCTACCTTAATGATGAATTTGACCTCATTTATGGAGGTGGTAGCGCAATCTGCCGGCCTTATAGAGCCTGGCAGGTTGCGCTACCTTTGTGAAAAACTAGTCCCACCAGCAGGGGGTGCTCTTTCCCTGACATGTACCTATGGGATCAAACGTCCTAGTACAACGAGGCAGATTCCAGGCTGTGGAAAGGAGCAAATGTTTTTCTGAAACCTTAATCCGGCTCCTGTAAAAAGGAGCATCCTTCACATAAGGCATTAAACTGGCCTCCTGACTTTCTGTGGTCATTAATTCCCTACCTTAATGATGAATTTGACCTCATTTATGGAGGTGGTAGCACATTCTGCTGGCTGATTGAACCTGTCAGGATGCGCTACCCCTCTATCAGAGCAGCTTCATTCAACCGAAGCAAAACAAGTTCAACTGTTGCTTGCAGTAGTCAGATTCTGGTTACTCTCTAAAGCTAAGCAGGCCAGAGCCTGGTCTGTGCATGGATGGGGGACACTTTGTGGTAAACTATCTTCCTGCATGAGATAGTTTTAGTCCAGCCAGCAGGGGTTGCTCATTCCCTGATATGTACTTTAGGTTCCAAAACTCCAAATATACAAAAATGACTTCTGCGCTGTAAGGCTTTTGATGAAGCATTAAATAGCCCCATGTAAAAATGAGTGTCCTTCGGATGAGGCATTAAACAGGCCTCCTGACTTTCTGTGGTCATTAATTCCCTACCTTAATGATGAATTTGACCTCATTTATGGAGGTGGTAGCGCAATCTGCCGGCCTTATAGAGTCTGGCAGGTTGCGCTACCTTTGTGAAAAACTAGTCCCACCAGCAGGGGGTGCTCTTTCCCTGACATGTACCTATGGGATCAAACGTCCTAATACAACGAGGCAGATTCCAGGCTGTGGAAAGGAGCAAATGTTTTTCTGAAACCTTAATCCGGCACCTGTAAAAAGGAGCATCCTTCGCATGAGGCATTAAACTGGCCTCCTGACTCTCTGTGGTCATTAATTCCCTACCTTAATGATGAATTTGACCTCATTTATGGAGGTGGTAGCACATTCCGCTGGCTGATTGAACCTGTCAGGATGCGCTACCCCTCTATCAGAGCAGCTTCATTCAACTACAAAGTTAAAAGTTCAGATGTTACTTGCAGTAGTCAGATTCTGGTTAATCTCCAAAGCTAAACAGGGCCAATTCTGTTCTCTTCATGGATGGGAGACCCTTTGTGGAAAACTAGTTGCCTGCGGGAGATAGTTTTAGTCCAGTCAGCAGGGGCTGCTCATTCCATGATATGTACTTTAGGTTCCAAAAGTCCAAATATACAAAAATGACTTCTGCAGTGTAAGGCTTTTGATGAAGCATTAAATCGCCCCATGTAAAAATGAGTGTCCTTCGGATGAGGCCTTAAACAGGCCTCCTGACTTTCTGTGGTCATTAATTCCCTACCTTAATGATGAATTTGACCTCATTCATGGAGTTGGTGGCGTAATCTGCCGGCCTTATATAGCCTGGCAGGTTGCGCTACCTTTGTGAAAAACTAGTCAAACCAGCAGGGGGTGCTCTTTCCCTGACATGTACCTATGGGATCAAACGTCATAATACAACGAGGCAGATTCCAGGCCGTGAAAAGGAGCAAATGTTTTTATGAAACCTTAATTCGGCCCCAATAAAAAGGAGTGTCCTTCGCAAGAGGCATTAAACTGGCCTCCTGACTTTCTGTGGTCATTAATTCCCTACCTTGATGATGAATTTGACCTCATTTATGGAGGTGGTAGCACATTCCGCTGGCCTGATTGAACCTGTCAGGATGCGCTACCCCTCTATCAGAGCAGCTTCATTCAACCAAAACAGAACAAGTTCATCTGTTGCTTGCAGTAGTCAGATTATGGTTAATCTCCAAAGCTAAACAGGGCCAAGCCTGTTCTGTACATGGATGGGAGACCCTTTGTGGAAAACTAGCTTCCTGCGGGAGATAGTTTTAGTCCAGCCAGCAGGGGTTGCTCATTCCCTGATATGTACTTTAGGTTCCAAAAGTCCAAATATACAAAAATGACTTCTGCGCTGTAAGGCTTTTGATGAAGCATTAAATCGCCCCATGTAAAAATGAGTGTCCTTCGGATGAGGCATTAAACAGGCCTCCTGACTTTCTGTGGTCATTAATTCCCTACCTTAATGATGAATTTGACCTCATTTATGGAGGTGGTAATGCATTCAGCCGGCCTTATAGAGCTTGGCAGGTTGCGCTTCCTTTGTGAAAAACTAGTATGGCCAGCAGGGGGGGCTCTTTCCCTGAAATGTACCTATTGAATCAAACATCCTAATACAACGAGGCATATTCCAGGCCGTGAAAAGGAGCAAATGTTTTTATGAAACCTTAATCCGGCCCCAGTAAAAAGGAGTGTCCTTCGCAAGAGGCATTAAACTGGCCTCCTGACTTTCTGTGGTCATTAATTCCCTACCTTAATGATGAATTTGACCTCATTTATGGAGGTGGTAGCACATTCCGCTGGCCTGATTGAACCTGTCAGGATGCGCTACCCCTCTATCAGAGCAGCTTCATTCAAACGAAACAGAACAAGTTCAACTGTTGCTTGCCGTAGTCAGATTCTGGTTACTCTCTAAAGCTAAGCAGGCCTGACCCTGCTCTGTGCAAGGATGGGGGACTCTTCGTGGAAATCTAGCTTCCTGCGGGAGATAGTTTCAGTCCACCCAGCAGGGGTTGCTCATTCCCTGATATGTACTTTAGGTTCCAAAAGTCCAAATATACAAAAATGACTTCTGCAGTGTAAAGCTTTTGATGAAGCATTAAATCGCCCCATGTAAAAATGAGTGTCCTTCGGATGAGGCATTAAACAGGCCTCCTGACTTTCTGTGGTCATTAATTCCCTACCTTAATGATGAATTTGACCTCATTTATGGAGGTGGTAGCGCAATCTGCCGGCCTTATAGAGCCTGGCAGGTTGCGCTACCTTTGTGAAAAACTAGTCCCACCAGCAGGGGGTGCTCTTTCCCTGACATGTACCTATGGGATCAAACGTCCTAATACAACGAGGCAGATTCCAGGCTGTGGAAAGGAGCAAATGTTTTTCTGAAACCTTAATCCGGCACCTGTAAAAAGGAGCATCCTTCGCATGAAGCATTAAACTGGCCTCCTGACTTTCTGTGGTCATTAATTCCCTACCTTAATGATGAATTTGACCTCATTTATGGAGGTGGTAGCACATTCCGCTGGCCTGATTGAACCTGTCAGGATGCGCTACCCCTCTATCAGAGCAGCTTCATTCAACCAAAACAGAACAAGTTCAACTGTTGCTTGCAGTAGTCAGATTATGGTTAATCTCCAAAGCTAAACAGGGCCAAGCCGGTTCTGTACATGGATGGGAGACCCTTTGTGGAAAACTAGCTTCCTGCGGGAGATAGTTTTAGTCCAGCCAGCAGGGGTTGCTCATTCCCTGATATGTACTTTAGGTTCCAAAAGTCCAAATATACAAAAATGACTTCTGCGCTGTAAGGCTTTTGATGAAGCATTAAATCAACCCATGTAAAAATGAGTGTCCTTCGGATGAGGCATTAAACAGGCCTCCTGACTTTCTGTGGTCATTAATTCCCTACCTTAATGATGAATTTGACCTCATTTATGAAGGTGGTAGCGCAATCTGCCGGCCTTATAGAGCCTGGCAGGTTGCGCTACCTTTGTGAAAAACTAGTCCCACCAGCAGGGGGTGCTCTTTCCCTGACATGTACCTATGGGATCAAACGTCCTAGTACAACGAGGCAGATTCCAGGCTGTTGAAAGGAGCAAATGTTTTTCTGAAACCTTAATCCGGCTCCTGTAAAAAGGAGCATCCTTCGCATAAGGCATTAAACTGGCCTCCTGACTTTCTGTGGTCATTAATTCCCTACCTTAATGATGAATTTGACCTCATTTATGGAGGTGGTAGCACATTCCGCTGGCTGATTGAACCTGTCAGGATGCGCTACCCCTCTATCAGAGCAGCTTCATTCAACCGAAGCAAAACAAGTTCAACTGTTGCTTGCAGTAGTCAGATTCTGGTTACTCTCTAAAGCTAAGCAGGCCAGAGCCTGGTCTGTGCATGGATGGGGGACACTTTGTGGTAAACTATCTTCCTGCATGAGATAGTTTTAGTCCAGCCAGCAGGGGTTGCTCATTCCCTGATATGTACTTTAGGTTCCAAAAGTCCAAATATACAAAAATGACTTCTGCGCTGTAAGGCTTTTGATGAAGCATTAAATCGCCCCATGTAAAAATGAGTGTCCTTCGGATGAGGCATTAAACAGGCCTCCTGACTTTCTGTGGTCATTAATTCCCTACCTTAATGATGAATTTGACCTCATTTATGGAGGTGGTAATGCATTCAGCCGGCCTTATAGAGCTTGGCAGGTTGCGCTTCCTTTGTGAAAAACTAGTATGGCCAGCAGGGGGGGCTCTTTCCCTGAAATGTACCTATTGGATCAAACATCCTAATACAACGAGGCAGATTCCAGGCCGTGAAAAGGAGCAAATGTTTTTATGAAACCTTAATCTGGCCCCAGTAAAAAGGAGTGTCCTTCGCAAGAGGCATTAAACTGGCCTCCTGACTTTCTGTGGTCATTAATTCCCTACCTTAATGATGAATTTGACCTCATTTATGGAGGTGGTAGCACATTCCGCTGGCTGATTGAACCTGTCAGGATGCGCTACCCCTCTATCAGAGCAGCTTCATTCAACCACAAAGTTAAAAGTTCAGATGTTACTTGCAGTAGTCAGATTCTGGTTAATCTCCAAAGCTAAGCAGGCCCGAGCCTGCTCTGTGCATGGTTTGGGGGACACTTTGTGAAAAACTAGTCTGGCCAGCAGGGAGGGCTCTTTCCCTGACATGTACCTATGGGATCAAACGTCCTCATACAACGAGGCAGATTCCAGGCTGTGGAAAGGAGCAAATGTTTTTCTGAAACCTTAATCCGGCACCTGTAAAAAGGAGCATCCTTCGCATGAGGCATTAAACTGGCCTCCTGACTTTCTGTGGTCATTAATTCCCTACCTTAATGATGAATTTGACCTCATTTATGGAGGTGGTAGCACATTCCGCTGGCCTGATTGAACCTGTCAGGATGCGCTACCATCCATACCGCCACCTGAGGCGCTAGAGAGCAACAGGAAGTGGTTGGCAGCAGTTTGGAGAGAAAGGCTCTCCTTCATTCTGTGTTTATTTTCGTTTTGTTTGTTTAAGTTTTAGTGTTTTTTTGGATAGTTTTTCATTTATTTTTTTGTAGTTTATTCCTCCCAGCAGCGATCGCTGTTTGGGGGGGATTTTTGGGCGTGAGTTTTCTTTTTACGGACGGATAAAACGGCAAAGGAACTGGATATGGCGGACGAAACACGGCAAGGAAATGACAATGGACAAGGACAACGGCAACGAGAAAGATTTCAAATGGATAAAGAGGCAAGGAAAGAGAGGGAATACTTGAAAGAAGCGACGGTTACAATTGATGTGGAAGGACTGAAGGATTTAAGAGCGATGGATATTATCAAAGCAATTTCGGAACGGATTGGGGAAGGCAAAATATTGGCGGTAAGACCTAAACAGAATAAGGAATATGAAGTGACATTGGAGAGTGAAGAAGAGACAGAGTTTTTAATGGATGGCATAACGATTAATGGAACGGACTGTGAAGTAAAAAGGCTGCAGAACAGAGACTACGTTGTCTCCTTCATGCATCTGCCAGCTTACCTGGACGATAGAGAGATTTTAAATAAACTAGAGGGATGGGGGGTTTCCCCTATCTCAAAAATTAAAAGAAGAGTATATCCGGGCACGAACATTGAAGATGGGACGAGGTTCGTCAAAACACGGTTTCCGAGGGAGGTGCCCTCTCTCCCGTACAGCACAAAAATTGAGACGGCGGAGGGTCCACAATATTTCCGGGTGATGCACAGTCACCAGGTTAAAACCTGTCGACTGTGCATGAGCCCGGACCATGTGGTTAAAGATTGCCCTGCCTTTACGTGCTTTAAATGTGGGGAGAGGGGCCATTTTGCGAGAAACTGCAATGCTGTGATGTGCCCGGATTGCAAACTGGCATTGGATAAATGTGAATGTTGGATGCAGAGCGGAGGAGAACGGCAGGTGAGCGGACAGATGCATGGGGGAGACAGCGGACAACGGGAAGAGGAACTTAACATACGAGAAGAAACAGGGTCGGAACAGAGGGATGATTGCAACGATCAAAGAATGGAAACACGTAATGAGGGTGAAGAATGGACACAAATGGTTTTAACTGACAGTTTGCAAAGCATTTTAAATAACGCAGAGAGGAAGGAACAAAGAAATGAGGATTTGAGCGAGGCACAGCAGGAAATTAATTTATGCTCGCAAATGGTGAATTTGGAAGGTCTACCACAGGATTGGGACAATCGGGAGGATGAGGAGCAGAGGAGCAAAGAACTGGGAGAGGAAAAGGAACAAGAGGGAACAAAAGAAGCACACACAAAGGTACCGAAGCGAAGGAGATCTCTAAGGGTTGTACCAAACATAGAGACTGCAAGAAAGAAGGTGTTGAAGGAAACCGAGATTGAAAGTAAGAACAAATTTGAAGTTTTGACAGGGTTGGAGGACATGGACTAATTTTATGGGTATTTTAAATGTTTTTATATGTCTAATGCTTTTAAAGACTGTCACTTTTAATGCGAGGGGACTTTTGAATGTTAGAAAATTTGAAAAGGTGGTGGAAATGTGTAAAGGGGAAGACCTGATTTTACTACAAGAAACAAATTGGAGGGATGATTTTATGAATAAGATAAGAGAAAGATGGGGAGGGGAGATTCTATATAATAATGGTGATGGGAGAATGGGGAGAGGGGTTGCTTTTCTAATTAAAGAAAATAGAGGGATCCTTGGTAAAATAATATATAAGGATGGTGAGGGGAAGTGTATGGCTATTGAACTGAAGTATGATGAGAAGACTGTGATAATAGTTAACGTACATGCACCAACAGAAGATAAAGAAAAGAAGGAGTTTTTTAATGTCTTAAGGGCTTTTTTAAAGAAGCATAATGAGGTCATCTTATTGGGGGATTTTAATACAGTTTTTAGTAAATTGGATATGGGGGAGGGAATGGTTTTTAAGTCGGATGTGGGTAGAAAGGAGCTGAAACTTTTAATGGAAGAAAATAATTGCATTGACGTGTGGAGAGAAAGAAATGAGAAAAAGAAAGAATTCTCAAGAAGACAGTTGGTGGGGAACTTTATTTGTAGATCAAGAATTGATTTTATTTTATGTACAAGAAATATTGAGGATTTTATTGGGGATATTAAGTATGAAGAAACAAGTCTGAGTGACCATAAGCTAGTTTTGGTTAAAATAGATTGGGGGTCATTGAAAAGAGGGCCAGGGGTATGGGTTTTAAACACAGAGATTTTAAAAAATGAAGATTACGTTTTACGTATTAAGGAGATTATTGAGAAAGAAAAAGGAAATGGGATGCATGGAGAAGATATCAGAATATGGTGGGAGAATGTGAAGTTTTTAATTAAAAAAT
Source organism: Garra rufa (assembly GCF_049309525.1). Lineage (NCBI taxonomy): Eukaryota > Metazoa > Chordata > Actinopteri > Cypriniformes > Cyprinidae > Garra > Garra rufa. Next base: position 288,627 of record NW_027394295.1, read on the forward strand.
TTACGATAAAATACTGCAAAATAATACAAAAAAGCAAGAGGTATAATGAGAAAAAAATTAAAGAAAAATTAGAAGAAGAACTAAATAAATGTGATAAAGATATACAAAAAATAAAAGAATTAGAAGGCAGGTTGAAGGAAATGGAGGAGGGAAAATACGAGGGGGCGAGGCTAAGAAGTAAGGCGAAATACACAATGGAGGGTGAAAAATGTACAAAATTTTTCTTTAATTTAGAAAGAAGTAGAGCAAAGGCGGGGATGATTAAGGAGATAAGAAGGAAAGATGGGGTGGTGGTAGGGGACAATGAGGGAATATTATATGTAGTGAAAGAATATTACGAGGGATTGTTTAGTGCTGAGGGGGTGCGGGAGGAGGAAAAGCAGGAATTATTGGGACAGCTAAAAGCGAAGGTAGGGGAGGAGGATAAAAAGGAATGTGAAATGGAGATAAGGAAAGAAGAAATAGAAAATGCAATAAGTGAGTTAAATAGGAAAAAAAGTCCAGGGATTGATGGCTTAGGGAGTGAATTTTATATAGCTTTTAAAGAGGTTTTGATTGACATTTTAAAGGATGTTTATGATGATGTTTTTAGTAAAGGAGAATTAAGCACTAGAATGGGAATGGGGTTAATGAGAATAATTTATAAGAAAAAGGGAGATAAAACAGACCTAAAAAATTTCAGACCAATCACTATGCTGAATACAGATTTAAAAATATTATCAAAGATTTTAGCAAACAGATTAAAAGAAGTTATGCCGAAAATAATAAAGACTAACCAAGTATATGGAGTGAAGGGAAGGGATATAGCGGACACAACTATAAGTATAAAGGATGCAATAAGATATATTAACGAAAAAAATATGAATGGTTTTATTATAAGCTTGGATTTTGAAAAAGCTTTTGACAGAGTAGAACACCAGTTTTTATTTGATATCTTAAAAGGGTTTGGGTTTGGTGAGAATTTTATAAAATGGGTGAAAATTTTATACAAGGGAGCTATGACAAAAATAAAGTGCAATGGGTTTTTAACACAAGCTTTTAAATTAACAAGATCCATAAGACAGGGATGCCCATTGTCAGCCCTACTATACTCTTTGGTAGCAGAGCCTCTAGGGCTGGCAATGGAGCAGGATAAAGGCGTAAAAGGGATACGGTTGGAGGGAGAAGAGAGTAAAATTTTTCAATATGCAGATGATACAACGCTAATGTTAAAAGATCTGGAAAGTGTAATAAAAGCTATGGAGATTGTACAGAATTATTGTAGAGGATCAGGGGCAAAAGTGAATGAAGAGAAGACAGTGTATATGAGGTTTGGAGGGGCACAGGTTCTAACAGAGCATTTTAATTTTAAGGAATCAAGGGACATAAAGATTTTAGGGGTACATATGGGGCGGGATGAGCGAAAAGCAGGAGAAACAATGTGGGAGGAAGTGATAGGGGGGATTGAAAGGAGATTGATTTTTTGGAAATTAAGAACGCTGACTTTGAAGGGGAAAGTTTTAATTATTAATGTTTTAATGGTGTCAAAATTATGGTACATTTTATATGTAAACCCAATGCCATTATGGGCGGAAAAGAGGCTGAAGAAATGTTTTTCAGAGTTTTTATGGAATGGGAAGCCCCCAAGAATAGCACACAATACTTTAATAGGGGAGGGAGAGAAGGGAGGAATGGGATTAATTGACATTGAACATAGAAAGAACGCACTAAGGGTAAAATTGGTAAAAAAGTTTTTAGACAAATCACACACAGCAGGATGGAAGGGAACTATGGAGTACTTTTTAAATAAAGGCAGTAAATTTAATCTGGGAAGGAATATTTTATGGATGAAGACTAAATTATGGATGACTGAGAGGATGCCGGATTTTTATAGGGAACTGCTGGGAGCATGGGGAAAGTTTTTATCAAGTGTGCATTTTATTCCGAGGGGTAGGGAAAACATTTTAAATCAGCCTCTTTTTTTAAATCAGAGTATTTTAAATCAGGGGAGGCAGTTGTTTTTTAAGAAATGGTGGGAGGCGGGAATTTTAAAAGTGAGGGACATTTTATATGAAGTTAAAGAAGGATTTCTACCCGTACAAGTGGTTATAGACGCAATGGAGGAAGCAAAGGAGGAGTACAGCAGACAGGAAGAAACTAATAAATATGAAATGATCAAGAGATCGATACCGAAAGAATGGATAGAGGGAATCGAAAATAAGGAGGACGGAGAGCAACAAAATGAAATATATGTGGGATTGGGAGAAAAACAATTTGATTTTAATAAATGTCAGGTGAAAGATTTTTATAGTGTTTTTAGAGAGGGGGTCTTTAAAAAACCAGTGGTCAACAATTACTGGATGGATAAGTACAAGGGTGTGAAGGAATGTGATATTTGGGGAAACATGAAAGGGAAAATGATACAGACAAAGCTGGAAAATTTAGAGTTCTTAATTAGGCATAAAGTGATTTTTACTGACGTTATTTTAAACAAAATTGGTATGGAATCAAGTGCTGTATGTAAAGTGTGTAATGAGGAGGAGGAGGGATTTTTACATCTGTTTTTACATTGTATAAAATTGGATGATTTTAATGAGAAATGTAAGAAAATGATTTTAAGGTTGAAAGGGGAGGATGGAGAGGAGATGGACTGGGGCAGGATTCTAATGTTGGGAATACAAAGAAAGAACAAGAACAAAATGGTCATCAACCTTTTGATAATGTTAATTAAGAGTGCTATATGGGAAAGGAGAGTGGTGGCAAAGAAGGAAAAATGGATAATGGATTTATGGTATGTTTTTAAAAGAAAAGTCGAAAAATATGTACAATGCCTGTTTTATTATTTTAAGCAAGAAGATCAAATGGGGTTCTTTTACAATGTTTTTACTAATGATGTATGTGTAACTTTAGATGAGAATGGAATAGATGTGCAATTTTAAAAAAGTTTGGAGAATGTTTCTGTTCTTAAGTACTGTTTTGTCTCGCAACACGTGATGACGAGCTGGGTTACTCCTTTCCGAGAGTGAATAACGATCTGTGTGGAAAGCAATATTGTTTTGTATTTTTGATGTTCTTTACTGTTTGTATTTTCATTCATATATATGATTAGTTTTTAATTCTAAGGCATTATTTATTACTTTATTGCTGACAATGTTAAGTATTTTAATGCGTGTTTAATCATTTATGTCTTTAAGATTTCTACTGTGAAACACATGCTTGATAACTGTATTATGGAATTTTTTCAATAAAAAAAAAAAAAAAAAAAAAAAAAAAGATTCTGGTTAATCTCCAAAGCTAAGCAGGCCCGAGCCTGCTCTGTGCATGGTTTGGGGGACACTTTGTGAAAAACTAGTCTGGCCAGCAGGGAGGGCTCTTTCCCTGACATGTACCTATGGGATCAAACGTCCTAATACAACGAGGCAGATTCCAGGCTGTGGAAAGGAGCAAATGTTTTTCTGAAACCTTAATCCGGCACCTGTAAAAAGGAGCATCCTTCGCATGAGGCATTAAACTGGCCTCCTGACTCTCTGTGGTCATTAATTCCCTACCGTAATGATGAATTTGACCGCATTTATGGAGGTGGTAGCACATTCCGCTTGCCTGATTGAACCTGTCAGGATACGCTACCCCTCTATCAGAGCAGCTTCATTCAACCACAAAGTCAAAAGTTCAACTGTTATTTGCAGTAGTCAGATTATGGTTAATCTCCAAAGCTAAACAGGGCCAATTCTGTTCTCTACATGGATGGGAGACCCTTTGTGGAAAACTAGTTTCCTGCGGGAGATAGTTTTAGTCCAGCCAGCAGGGGTTGCTCATTCCCTGATATGTACTTTAGGTTCCAAAAGTCCAAATATACAAAAATGACTTCTGCAGTGTAAGGCTTTTGATGAAGCACTAAATCGCCCCATGTAAAAATGAGTGTCCTTCGGATGAGGCATTAAACAGGCCTCCTGACTTTCTGTGGTCATTCATTCCCTACCTTAATGATGAATTTGACCTCATTTATGGAGGTGGTAGCGCAATCTGCCGGCCTTATAGAGCCTGGCAGGTTGCGCTACCTTTGTGAAACACTAGTCCCACCAGCAGGGGGTGCTCTTTCCCTGACATGTACCTATGGGATCAAACGTCCTAATACAACGAGGCAGATTCCAGGCTGTGGAAAGGAGCAAATGTTTTTCTGAAACCTTAATCCGGCACCTGTAAAAAGGAGCATCCTTCGCATGAGGCATTAAACTGGCCTCCTGACTTTCTGTGGTCATTAATTCCCTACCTTAATGATGAATTTGACCTCATTTATGGAGGTGGTAGCACAGTCCGCTGGCCTGATTGAACCTGTCAGGATGCGCTACCCCTCTATCAGAGCAGCTTCATTCAACCGAAACAGAACAAGTTCAACTGTTGCGTGCAGTAGTCAGATTCTGGTTACTTTCCAAAGCTACCCAGGCCCGAGCCTGCTCTGTGCATGGATGGGGGACACTTTGTGGAAAACTAGCTTCCTGTGGGAGATAGTTTTAGTCCAGTCAGCAGGGGTTGCTCATTCCATGATATGTACTTTAGGTTCCAAAAGTCCAAATATACAAAAATGACTTCTGCAGTGTAAGGCTTTTGATGAAGCATTAAATCGCCCCATGTAAAAATGAGTGTCCTTCGGATGAGGCCTTAAACAGGCCTCCTGACTTTCTGTGGTCATTAATTCCCTACCTTAATGATGAATTTGACCTCATTCATGGAGTTGGTGGCGTAATCTGCCGGCCTTATATAGCCTGGCAGGTTGCGCTACCTTTGTGAAAAACTAGTCAAACCAGCAGGGGGTGCTCTTTCCCTGACATGTACCTATGGGATCAAACGTCCTAATACAACGAGGCAGATTCCAGGCTGTGGAAAGGAGCAAATGTTTTTCTGAAACCTTAATCCGGCACCTGTAAAAATGAGTGTCCTTCGGATGAGGCATTAAACAGGCCTCCTGACTTTCTGTGGTCATTAATTCCCTACCTTAATGATGAATTTGACCTCATTTATGGAGGTGGTAGCGCAATCTGCCGGCCTTATAGAGCCTGGCAGGTTGCGCTACCTTTGTGAAAAACTAGTCCCACCAGCAGGGGGTGCTCTTTCCCTGACATGTACCTATGGGATCAAACGTCCTAATACAACGAGGCAGATTCCAGGCCGTGAAAAGGAGCAAATGTTTTTATGAAACCTTAATTCGGCCCCAATAAAAAGGAGTGTCCTTCGCAAGAGGCATTAAACTGGCCTCCTGACTTTCTGTGGTCATTAATTCCCTACCTTGATGATGAATTTGACCTCATTTATGGAGGTGGTAGCACATTCCGCTGGCCTGATTGAACCTGTCAGGATGCGCTACCCCTCTATCAGAGCAGCTTCATTCAACCGAAACAGAACAAGTTCAACTGTTGCGTGCAGTAGTCAGATTCTGGTTACTTTCCAAAGCTACCCAGGCCCGAGCCTGCTCTGTGCATGGATGGGGGACACTTTGTGTCAAACTAGCTTCCTGTGGGAGATAGTTTTAGTCCAGTCAGCAGGGGTTGCTCATTCCATGATATGTACTTTAGGTTCCAAAAGTCCAAATATACAAAAATGACTTCTGCAGTGTAAGGCTTTTGATGAAGCATTAAATCGCCCCATGTAAAAATGAGTGTCCTTCGGATGAGGCCTTAAACAGGCCTCCTGACTTTCTGTGGTCATTAATTCCCTACCTTAATGATGAATTTGACCTCATTCATGGAGTTGGTGGCGTAATCTGCCGGCCTTATATAGCCTGGCAGGTTGCGCTACCTTTGTGAAAAACTAGTCAAACCAGCAGGGGGTGCTCTTTCCCTGACATGTACCTATGGGATCAAACGTCCTAATACAACGAGGCAGATTCCAGGCTGTGGAAAGGAGCAAATGTTTTTCTGAAACCTTAATCCGGCACCTGTAAAAATGAGTGTCCTTCGGATGAGGCATTAAACAGGCCTCCTGACTTTCTGTGGTCATTAATTCCCTACCTTAATGATGAATTTGACCTCATTTATGGAGGTGGTAATGCATTCAGCCGGCCTTATAGAGCTTGGCAGGTTGCGCTTCCTTTGTGAAAAACTAGTATGGCCAGCAGGGGGGGCTCTTTCCCTGAAATGTACCTATTGGATCAAACATCCTAATACAACGAGGCAGATTCCAGGCCGTGAAAAGGAGCAAATGTTTTTATGAAACCTTAATCCGGCCCCAGTAAAAAGTAGTGTCCTTCGCAAGAGGCATTAAACTGGCCTCCTGACTTTCTGTGGTCATTAATTCCCTACCTTAATGATGAATTTGACCTCATTTATGGAGGTGGTAGCACATTCCGCTGGCCTGATTGAACCTGTCAGGATGCGCTACCCCTCTATCAGAGCAGCTTCATTCAAACGAAACAGAACAAGTTCAACTGTTGCTTGCCGTAGTCAGATTCTGGTTACTCTCTAAAGCTAAGCAGGCCTGACCCTGCTCTGTGCAAGGATGGGGGACTCTTCGTGGAAATCTAGCTTCCTGCGGGAGATAGTTTCAGTCCACCCAGCAGGGGTTGCTCATTCCCTTATATGTACTTTAGGTTCCAAAAGTCCAAATATACAAAAATGACTTCTGCAGTGTAAAGCTTTTGATGAAGCATTAAATCGCCCCATGTAAAAATGAGTGTCCTTCGGATGAGGCATTAAACAGGCCTCCTGACTTTCTGTGGTCATTAATTCCCTACCTTAATGATGAATTTGACCTCATTTATGGAGGTGGTAGCGCAATCTGCCGGCCTTATAGAGCCTGGCAGGTTGCGCTACCTTTGTGAAAAACTAGTCCCACCAGCAGGGGGTGCTCTTTCCCTGACATGTACCTATGGGATCAAACGTTCTAATACCATGAGGCAGATTCCAGGCTGTGGAAAGGAGCAAATGTTTTTCTGAAACCTTAATCCGGCACCTGTAAAAAGGAGCATCCTTCGCATGAGGCATTAAACTGGCCTCCTGACTTTCTGTGGTCATTAATTCCCTACCTTAATGATGAATTTGACCTCATTTATGGAGGTGGTAGCACATTCCGCTGGCCTGATTGAACCTGTCAGGATGCGCTACCCCTCTATCAGAGCAGCTTCATTCAACCAAAACAGAACAAGTTCAACTGTTGCTTGCAGTAGTCAGATTATGGTTAATCTCCAAAGCTAAACAGGGCCAAGCCTGTTCTGTACATGGATGGGAGACCCTTTGTGGAAAACTAGCTTCCTGCGGGAGATAGTTTTAGTCCAGCCAGCAGGGGTTGCTCATTCCCTGATATGTACTTTAGGTTCCAAAAGTCCAAATATACAAAAATGACTTCTGCGCTGTAAGGCTTTTGATGAAGCATTAAATCAACCCATGTAAAAATGAGTGTCCTTCGGATGAGGCATTAAACAGGCCTCCTGACTTTCTGTGGTCATTAATTCCCTACCTTAATGATGAATTTGACCTCATTTATGGAGGTGGTAGCGCAATCTGCCGGCCTTATAGAGCCTGGCAGGTTGCGCTACCTTTGTGAAAAACTAGTCCCACCAGCAGGGGGTGCTCTTTCCCTGACATGTACCTATGGGATCAAACGTCCTAGTACAACGAGGCAGATTCCAGGCTGTGGAAAGGAGCAAATGTTTTTCTGAAACCTTAATCCGGCTCCTGTAAAAAGGAGCATCCTTCGCATAAGGCATTAAACTGGCCTCCTGACTTTCTGTGGTCATTAATTCCCTACCTTAATGATGAATTTGACCTCATTTATGGAGGTGGTAGCACATTCCGCTGGCTGATTGAACCTGTCAGGATGCGCTACCCCTCTATCAGAGCAGCTTCATTCAACCGAAGCAAAACAAGTTCAACTGTTGCTTGCAGTAGTCAGATTCTGGTTACTCTCTAAAGCTAAGCAGGCCAGAGCCTGGTCTGTGCATGGATGGGGGACACTTTGTGGTAAACTATCTTCCTGCATGAGATAGTTTTAGTCCAGCCAGCAGGGGTTGCTCATTCCCTGATATGTACTTTAGGTTCCAAAAGTCCAAATATACAAAAATGACTTCTGCGCTGTAAGGCTTTTGATGAAGCATTAAATCGCCCCATGTAAAAATGAGTGTCCTTCGGATGAGGCATTAAACAGGCCTCCTGACTTTCTGTGGTCATTAATTCCCTACCTTAATGATGAATTTGACCTCATTTATGGAGGTGGTAGCGCAATCTGCCGGCCTTATAGAGCCTGGCAGGTTGCGCTACCTTTGTGAAACACTAGTCCCACCAGCAGGGGGTGCTCTTTCCCTGACATGTACCTATGGGATCAAACGTCCTAATACAACGAGGCAGATTCCAGGCTGTGGAAAGGAGCAAATGTTTTTCTGAAACCTTAATCCGGCACCTGTAAAAATGAGTGTCCTTCGGATGAGGCATTAAACAGGCCTCCTGACTTTCTGTGGTCATTAATTCCCTACCTTAATGATGAATTTGACCTCATTTATGGAGGTGGTAGCGCAATCTGCCGGCCTTATAGAGCCTGGCAGGTTGCGCTACCTTTGTGAAAAACTAGTCCCACCAGCAGGGGGTGCTCTTTCCCTGACATGTACCTATGGGATCAAACGTCCTAATACAACGAGGCAGATTCCAGGCTGTGGAAAGGAGCAAATGTTTTTCTGAAACCTTAATCCGGCACCTGTAAAAAGGAGCATCCTTCGCATGAGGCATTAAACTGGCCTCCTGACTTTCTGTGGTCATTAATTCCCTACCTTAATGATGAATTTGACCTCATTTATGGAGGTGGTAGCACATTCCGCTGGCTGATTGAACCTGTCAGGATGCGCTACCCCT
>NW_027394296.1:0-18713 GCF_049309525.1 Garra rufa
CGTAACCTAGACGTTTTTTCTGGTCCTCAAATCTGATTTGCTAAGAGGAGTGCAATATTGTAGTGATATCAGAACTATTTCACAGTTTGTATCACTCTGTTTGTGGTATTTCTCACATTCAATCCACTATAATTTTATAAATAATGCTATTTTTGCGTCACAGAATGTAATTTAAAGAGTTTTTAGGCAAGAATGTACCTGTTTAGACTTCAAATATGCGGTTTGTTAATGAAGATAGCTGTTTATTTGCCACATTTTCTTCAATGTTTTCGGAGATGGGAGCTCTTGAGCGTCAGCGTTCTGATTTTTTCTTGCAATTGCAAGTTTATATCTAACAATTCTACCTTTTCTTCTCAGAACTGCACATTTATATCTTGCAATTGTGAGAAAAAGTCAGAATTATGAGATAAAAATGTTTCAATTACCTTTCTTTTATTCCATAGCATAAAAAAACAACTGCACGATGTAAACTACAAATTCTAAAAACACTAAGAACAAAAAAGTCAGAATTCTGTTTTTATCTCACTTTTTTAAATATATTTTTTAGAAGAATAACCTTCAAATTGTGAGATAAAATGTTGCAATTACCTTTTTTATTTTATTTTTTACAAGGTGGAAACAGGCTTCCATAGCAAAAAGTTATAAACTTGATTATTTCACTTTAAAATGTACAAAATGTTCGGTTTTTTTTTCTTCATTTGTCTTTTAAAAAAAATTGCAATATATATAGTATCATGGACTTCATATTGCAATATTACTGTATTGTGAGATTTTGATATCGTTACATCCCTACTTCACTGTAAAACACAGTTATGATCAGTTATTTGGCAGATCCTTGAAAATACTAAAAACAGTTAATGAAATCATTATGAAAGCAGAATCATTAAGTGGAATCAGAAGCAAATAATTAAATTCCTGCCGATTCCCATCACTAATCCCAATGCTGCGTGGAGGAGGAATAAACCCCTGCGAGGAACAAAGAGATGAGATCACTTGCCACACAGCACATGTCACGATGATGAGAACAACTTGAGAACATTAGCTGTTTCTCTGAAGCGCCAGAGAAAATGTGTGTAGCTCCTTTCCATAATGCAGCTATTATGCAGTAAAATCATAAGTATATGCTCGCATAATAACACTGACCTCCTAAAAATAACCTCACGAGAGGCAGGAAATGAATCAAGAGAGAGGAATAATAGTGTGGCCATTACATGGCATCAACCTACAAACTCTCTTCAATAATTCAACCAGTACAAACCCCCCCCCCCCCACTGTCGCATTAACTGAGTCCATCTAAACATTCCCTAGATCCTCCACTCTCTCGCCCTCTCCAAACCCCCTTACATCCAGATAAAAGTATTTCCCTCTTTCTTTCTCTCTGGCTTTTCTTCGCCCTCGGTTTGTAGGGGAGGGTTTCTAATACAAGGGTCATATCATGAGGAACTGAGTTTTGCTTGATCTGTTGAGATAAAAGAGTTCATTAGACTTTAAAAAAAAAATACAGTAACTTTCAGAACTCAAAACAAGTCCAAAAAAAGCATCTACTGAAACTGATCTTTAAACATGACTTGTTCTGAAACTCTGAACTTCCTGCTGTCAGCTGGATACGTAAATATGACCTCCCACATTTACAAACCAACAAGGTGATAAGGAGGAAGTAGGATAGATACTTTGTTCCTAAACAGCAGAAGAACTTTTTTTGTGAATCCGTCACAATCTAATGCAACTTTAGGTGGCAGTTATTGCAGGATGAAGCAAATAGAAGTTGATCATTTAAATGCAAGTAAATAAACATGGACGTTTTAAAAGACACATTAAAAAACAGTTGAGGTCAAAAGTTTACACCCCCTTTCAGAATCTGCAAAATGTTAATTATTTTAATAAAATAAGGAGACAGCTGAGGGACTCGTATGCAACTATCACAGAAGGAAACGCTTTGCATTAAGAGCCGGGTGTGAAAACTTTTGAACAGAATGGGAAAATGTGTATATCATAGTTTTTCATTTAGTACTGCCCTTCAGATGCTACAGAAGATAGTTACATGTTTCTCAGAAAACAAAAATAAGTTCAATTTACCCTGAACGTCAAATTTAATAAGTTTTCACCCCCAGGGTTTTAATGCATTGTTTTTCCTTCTGGAGCATCAGTGAGCGTTTGAACCTTCTGTAATAGTTGCATAGTCTCTCAGTTGTCCTCAGTGTAAAAAGAAAGCTCTTTAAGTCATACAGTCATTGTTGGAAAGGGTTCAACTAGACAAAAATGCTGGAAAACCAAAGAATTTGTGGGACCTGAAGGATTTTTCTGAAGAACAGCAGTCAGTTTAACTGTTCAGGACAAACAGAGGGACTCATGAACAACTATCACTAAACAAAAACAAAAAAACAGGTAACAACACAGTATTAAGAATCATGAATGGGGTCATTTTAATAAATTCAGCTTTTATTTTCTCTTGTGGACGATATGTAAACATATTGTATGTGAAATATCTTATTCAGGCCAGTAGTAAATAAACAGTATTATGAATTTTGTATGCTCCCTTTTATTTTAGTAAAATAATTACCATTTAGCAGATTCTGAAAGGGGGTGTAAACTTTTGACCTCGACTGTATATATGAAGAAATTAGCTAGTTCACAAGGCAACATTTTTTTGAAGTAAAATAATATATAATATCAAGGCAAAAAGCCAAAAAATAAAATAAAATAAAATGTTTGTCCAATTAATGATAATGCCCCTCCTTCTAATATCAAAGTCAAGCCCTTCAGCATGTCCTGATTTAATAGGACAGGAAAGAACACAGAAATGTTATCATATTCATAACCATGTGACAAGCAGGGGTTCAAATCAGCTGATGCCTGAACAAAAATCCACAGTATCACTTATCAAATTCCATATTCTCAATCCCCATCCACCCTCTTAAAGTCCATTCAAGTGAGGATAAGACTTGAGTCGATTTAATATTCTGTTGTCTCCCAACATGTGACCAAAGAGGCATGCGAGCGAGCCAAACCCTGCAGTTATTTCCATTAAGAGAGGAACAAATGACTAAAAATATTCAATATCACATCTGCACCATTCCAGCTGTATTTTTCCTTAAATAGCGCTGCTTTCCATTTTCATCTTTCCTTTATAACACGCTGGACCTCGCTCAGCTCTGTAGAACTCCCCTCTTCATCGCCAAGCCCTTGGAAGCACTGCTATTCGCTTCAAAAACTTAATGACAAGGCTAAACGCAGAAGATTTTCCGCCAAGTAGCCGTCACTTCGAGCATAAAAAGCACTAGAAGTCTTTTTTTTTTCTCTGATTTTCTCAGCTTCAGAGATGGCCAACATCAGATCTACCCCTCTGTGACAAATCCAGCGTATGGGAGCCTTTACATGAACAATGACTTCACATGTTGAACTAAAGCCTTAATAAATAACACACCCTACGAAGTTTAACGGAATGACTTATTTAGGTTTCAATGCAGCGTGCCGTAGTTGTGTTTAAAGCCCTGGCGAGAACAAAGACATTTTAATCAGGGTATTTGAATCCAATCCCCTCGTGTTAAAACTTTCAGAGACAAGAACATGGTTTTCAAGCAATCAGAGAAACCTAAGGACATCCATTAAAGTCATTGGAAGCCATTTACTCAATTGTATTACTCACTGTCAGTTTGTTCACCCATCTTGTCAAATGCTATTATGTAAACAGCTCTATCGCCTTTTACAAAACAGCATTCAATAACCCAGCATTTTTCCAACAGGAACTCGAGCATGTAAACTTGAGCCTCTCTTTTTCACTGGCAGCATCTGTGGAAAAGCGAACTGCACGCAAACCTGCTCATGTTGGTTGAATACGCCGTTCGAACACTAAGGCATTTAAAGACCATTTCAAGACTGTACGCATTGCTAATAGAATGTCTTGTTTTGTCAAGTATGTATGTGTCAAGCACTTATGTGAAGGCCTTGATACGTAAGTGAAGAGTCCTTCATTTCACAGAAACAGAGGAAAATTTACTTTGCATTGAAGTCATAGACATACAGCATCTAAATACACTGTAGAAGAGCCTGAAGGCTTCCGAACTGTGTGTCTGTGTGTTTGTTTACTATATATTGTGGATCATTTGATTACAGTACTCTCAGTACAGCACCATTTAACTTATTTTAATATATTTAAATCCGTCTCACTGATTCATCCCATAAATCACTGCAGAAAATGTACATTTTGTTTGGGCCTGCTTTAAAGGGATTGTTCTTCTGAAAATGAAAATACTATTACTTTATACTTTATTAGTTGCTTTCAAATCTGTTGAGTTTCTTTGCTCTGTTGCGCACAAAAATTAAATTAAATTAAATTAAAAAAATACTATTCTAAGGCTCTATGTAATTAATTTAATTTTTGTCTAAATTTGTTTTCTTGGTTCCATTTTTATAGTTTTTAAAGTTTTGATGGTTAAAAAGCATGTCTAATTAATTGAAATCATGAAACTTACACAATTTAACAGCAATTTATTAAAAGTTAAATAAAATATGTTTGTTTGTTTATTTTTTCTCAGTTTTTTTATTAAAATATTAATCAAAAAGCATGTCTAATTAATTTAAATCATGAAACTTACACAATTTAACAGCAATTGATTTAAAGTTGAATAAAAAGGAAATTTTTAAGGTCCTAAGAAATAAGTTTTTGTTTATTTTTTCTCAGTGTTTTTTATTAAATAATGTATTAAATCATTAAATTTTAATAATCAAAAGCATATCTAACTGATTGATTTTATTGTTATTTTATTAATTTCTTTTTTTCAGAAATACTGTCTTTTTAAATTTTTCTGGTAAATATTCAAGAAAATAATATTTCTTAAAATAATAAATGTGGTAATAGTAATAGTACTAGCATTACATTCAGTAATATTTTTTTAAGTCACTGTTTCTTCAAGTTAAACCAAACTTTTATTTTGACTAGAGCTGCAAAACTCTAAGGCCCTATGAAATTTTTTCCCAAATTCTTCCACCCCCTTTTTTCTTGGTTCCATTTTTTTATCGTTTAAATTTTTTTGATGGTTACAATAAAAATATTAATCAAAAAGCATGTCTAATTAATTGAAATCATGAAACTTACACAATTTAACAGCAATTTACTAAAAGTTGAATAAAAATGAAATTTTTACGGCCCTATGAAATAAGGTTTTTGTTTGTTTATTTTTTTATCTTTTTTTAATGAAAATATTAATCGAAAAGCATGTCTTATTAATTGAAATAATGAAACTTACACAATTTAACAGCAATTTACTAAAAGTTGAATAAAAATGAAATTTTTAAGGCCCTATGAAATAAGGTTTTTGTTTGTTTATTTTTAATCTTTTTTTAATGAAAATATTAATCGAAAAGCATGTCTAATTAATTGAAATCATGAAACTTAAACCATTTAACAGCAATTTATTAAAAGTTGAATGAAAAGGATATTTTAAGGCATTATCAAAAGCATCTCCTATTGATTGATTTTATTGTTTTTTATTTATTTTTAAGAAATACTGTGTTTTTACATTTTTCTGGTAAGTATTTTCTTCTGGTAAATATTCAATAAAACAATAATGTTTTAATAATAAATGTAGTAATAGTAGTAGTACCATTACAATAAGTAATTTTTTTCTGTCACAGTTTCTTCAAGTTAAACCGAACTTTTATTTTGACTAGAGCTGCAAAACGATTAGTTGTGATTAATCGATTCAAAATAGAAGTTTATGTTTGCATACTATATGTGTGTGTACTGGGTATATTTATTATGTAAACATAAATACACCAACATACATGTATATATTATATAGCTTTATATGTAGAATATGTATATTTATATATAATATAAAGTGTTCACATACAAATATTTGCTCAAATATATAAATATATGTGTGCGTATTTACATATACATAATAAATATACACAGTACACACATATACAGTATGCAAACATAAACTCTAATATTGAATCGATTAATCGCGACTAATCGTTTTGCAGCTCTAATTCTGATCTTCTTTTGTGCTCTACAGAAGAAAGACATTCATACAGATTGAAAATGATGTGATGTGGAGTAAATGATGACAGAATTTTCATTTTTGGCTGAACTATCTCTTTAAGATGAGGCAGGATGGTTTGCTAGTCATTCAATGACCATAAACAAAAAGCCAATTAATAAAGTCAGCCATGATTGGTCAATTTTCTTTTTTAACATCTTAAAATAATCTTTTAAATATACTAGTTGGACTACATACACAGACACAACATATTTTTAGAACAGCGTGTCAAGTTAAAAACAGTTTCAAATTCTAAAACATTTTCTCAAAACCACCATGCTCCGTCCAGCTGTTTTTGCAGGAATGTGTTTTGTGCAAACAGCCACTTGAGAAACACATCTGATTGTGATTTAAAGAGCATGACCCAAAATCAACATATTTATACAGTTTTGAATTTTGAAATTTTGCGCATCCATTTAAAGACAAGGCAGAGAATATAAAAACACTGTTAGTGACACAGAAATACTATGACTGTACACTGCAAACACAAACCATGATCGCGCACAGATCGGAGAAAGACCGCTTTTACAGCCAGTAATTACATGCACAGTTGAGGTTTTCTAACCATCAGCCAAAAGTGGGACGAATCGCTGTTTTTGATATCAAAGCAGCCCTTTTTAAAAAAAAAAAAAAAGTTACTGGCACAAGCAGGCGGACTGTGATGGGCTCAGACCTCAGTGTAAAAACAGGCTTTCAGTTCATCTGAGAGTTCTACTCTATCATACAACAAGCCCTCGACTCTCAACTCGACAGGCTAAAAGCCACGAGTGTCTGTTTCAATCACCAGCTCAAAGTCACTCATTCCTGTTTGTACACCAACTGTGATAAAGCTGCCTGCCCTCATATGGGAGCCCATCGTCAGTCAGGTAATGAAGATGAGGGTCTTGTTTTGCTGATTTGACTAGTTCGACCACAGACTCAATTACTGAATCATTTGCCATCAATCCTCCATTCACTCATTCTTTCTTCACTCAATTATACCAATGCAATGAATCTTTATATGAAGTAATAAGCAGTAATCAGCCTCTAAACAGGAAGGTCAAAAACATACTTTGCGCAAGAATGCAATTGCAAATGTTTGGTCAGTTGTAAGAATGTGGTTGTTTTGCAATGCTAAACATGAATTTTGGCTCAAGTTACCTTTAAACTGATACATGTTGGTTTTCAAACAATTACTGTAAACATCAAAAATTTTATCAGTATATCAGTAATAAAAATGCAATATTAGCAATAATAACAAAACGGCACACAAAACATGAAGCGTTGAGGTACTTGCTTAGAGTTTGTTTCAGACCCAAGATCGTACAGTTTCCATAAAATCGACTTACCGAACTCATCACACACACTCTCATTCTCCACCAGCGTGGGGTGCTCGAAAGTGTCCCTGCAGTACAGGATCTGGGTGTTGTTGGTGAGGGATGCGATTCCCCCCAGGGCCAGCACCACATGGTCCGTCAGGAAGGAGGTGGGCCGCTCACGAAGCCGTGCGATGATGGAACGGTACCGACAGTATTGGGGGTAACTCAGTACCAGAACCTTCTTCTCATCCACATCCTCACCTAAACAAGAAAGAATTCATTTTTAAAAAATGAACATTGTCATTTCTGGCACACGAAAAGTAACTCAAAATAATGTTTTATTAGCTTCTGCCTGTATTACACTGAAAAAAAATTGAAGTAAGTTAGAAGCCATTTTCACTTTGAAATTGCTAGCAAATTTTGCAAATAACCAAGGCGGTAACCATGATTTTAACATTACTGGGACCAATTTATTAATTTCTTTTTTCAAAAAGCATAAAGGAATAGAACAGGGAAGGAAATTATAGGTCTAAGTCTAGTTGGAAAGTAATAATTTTGCAAATATTATTTTAATATATGCAGTATGACGAAAACGCAAAACGTTTTCTCGTCACATTCAGTCTGGAATTACATGAATCACATAAATGGTTACACATTTTAAACTCAAAAACTGGCTATATTTGAGAAAAGGTTGAGTGGTTTGCATCACTGGATATTACCGTTGGTCGTTTAACATTTTTATCATAAAACAGTTCTGCTAGTTTCATTTTACCTCAGTCTCTTACAGTGTTAAAATTGATCAATTTAATTGGACATCTCAGTCATTTTGAGATTGACGGGTGCTATTAAATGCTAAGGCAGACCAGCCTATAACTTTTAAACATTTTGTCATCCTAACAAGCATTGCGCAATGGAGACAATTTGGCCATTTCTAAATATTGGGTGAGACTTGTCCCCCTCATTGACTATGGTGGTTGCGGCCCTGACCCAAAAATTTTAATTCTGTCATTGATAACTACTTCTTCAAACTCGTCCTAGCTGGTTTGTCTGATTTTCACCTAAATTGGTTCATAACATCTTTAGACCATGCTGGCAAAAAGTTATGTAATTAAAGTTGACTAGTCAAACCATTCTCGAATAACACGCGTACAAATTCAACAAAGAGGGAAAAAAATGGATGAGGCTGTATCTCCGCAACGGTTTGGTGTATTGAGACCAAACTTAGTGTCTGTTATAAAAACCATGACCTGAGGCTACCTACCAGCACCACCTAGTGGTTAGGAGATATGAAAAATGGCTATTTTTGTTGTACTTGGCCAACTAGTCGAACTATACCCAATTTTCCCATGTCAGCCATTTGCGGTGTCGGCCATATAGAATTTTGTCATAAAATGCTGTATTTTACGAACACATTGGCATATTGTTACGAAACTCAGTATGTGTCTTTGGCACCATGCTCTGACAGTACTCAAAAAGTTGGTGGGCCGTTCCACTTTGTGGCCAAAAATGCTTAGAAGATTTGATTTAATTGGCCTATTGTAATGAAAGTGGTCTCAGTATGTTCCTTAGGTTATGTCGAGAACATATATACCAATCTTGCCATAGTTAGCCAAACTTACTGCCCGCCATTTTGATTTATGTTGAAAACCTACTTTTTTTTAAATTCCTCCTAGACAGTTGGTTCAATTTTCACCAAATTTGACTCATATCATCTTCAGACCATGCTGACAAAAAGTTATTGTAATGACTCAAAATAATCCTCAGGTCATGCCGAGAACACAGATACCAAATTTTCCATAGTCGGCTGAAATTCCTGTCTGCCTTTTTGATTTATGTTGAAAACCAACTTTTTCAAACTCCTCCTAGAGCATTGGTCCAATTATCATCAAATTTGACTCAGATCATCTTCAGACCATGCTGACAAAAACTTATTGTAATGACTCAAAATAATCCTTAGATCAGGCCGAGAACATAGATACCAATTTTGCTACAGTCAGCCGAACTTCCTGTCTGCCTTTTTGATTTATGTTGAAAAACTACTTTTTCGAACTCCTCCTAGAGTGTTGGTCCAATTATCATCAAATTTGCCTCAGATCATCTCCAGACCATGCTGACAAAAAGTTATTGAAATGACTCAAAATAATCCTTAGGTCAGGCCGAGAACATAGATACAAATTTTGCCATAGTCAGCCGAACTTCCTGTCCGCCTTTTTGATTTATGTTGTAAAACTACTTTTTCGAACTCGTCCTAGACCCTTCATCCCATTTTCACCAAAATCAAGTCAGATCATCTTCAGACTGTGCTAACAAAAAGTTATGGATTCCATGTCGATAAACAAAACTGTGCGTGTTATTTGAGAATGGTTTAACTAATCAACTTGAATTCCATAACTTCTTGCCAGCATGGTATGAAGATGTTCTGAGCCAAATTTGGTGTAAATCAGACAAAACCAGCTAGGATGAGTTTGAGAAAGTTTTTTTTTTTTTTTTTTTTTTACATTTCAGTTGCTTTGCTGTCTATACAAGGTGAGAAAGCTCTCAGATTTCATTCAAATATCTTAACGAATGAAGATGAATGAAGGTCTTACAGGTTTGGATTGACATGAGGGTGAGTAATTAATGACAGACTTTTTATTTTTGGGTGAACTATCCCTTTTAGCCTGTGCTTACGTTTTACTTTATGCTACACAGTACTGCTTTATACTTCATATTTTTACACATTAAACAGGTGTACAGTAATATTTACACCATTGATCCCTATATTATTTTTTCAATGAAATAAAAACAGTGGTTACCGTCCTCTCACACCATCATTTCATGACATCAACACAATCCAACTTGTTTATTTCATTGTAAAGACGATGTCTGACATCATTTGATGAGTCAGACACTACACAACGGCGTGCGGCACAAAGACCATTGATGAATCCCACTGTCTCTAATATTAGCTTCGCAGTAATGATAATTCAATTCGAATCGAAGCGCTGTGACTTCATATAGCTAATCTTATTCTATAATGGAGGATCGTGGAGGAGAGCTGCTCCCAGGGGTTCGGATATAGATTTGTGGGCTATTATGTTTTACTACAGCCTGAGCTGCTGGTTTAACATGACAGCTCTCTGTTAGGATTGGCAATATAAAAGATTCTGGGCAGGAAGCCACGTCACTCAGTTCTTGGAGATCAGAGATCTGAGCAATCACATTCGCCTGTTAGTCTTCCCATCAGAACTGGAAAAAAAAAACTCTCGGCTGAATCAAAGTATCAACGCATCTCTCAACCTCAAAAACCTGACATCTTGAAATACAAGCTCTCGTAATATGACATGCGAGTCGCAAACCTCAAACGACGGTGTCCTTGGAGAAAAACAAGCTTTATTCACACACAACGGCCGCAAACACTCTGCTACTGAGAGCCATAAACACGTTTTTTACATAACATTTCTGCATCACAAGCATCGCCAGATGGAACCGATTGTTTTCAAACAGGTTTCCCAAATGTTTGCCCTATCTGCAATTGGTTATACACTCAGATCAGATCAGATCACCTCAGAAAAGACGCTCATAAGAGAAAGATTATCTAACACAAATTATCTAGATGTGGAGAAAGGAACAGAGGACTATTTGTTCAAAAATAATACTGTTGACCTCATGCAACATATTTGAGTGATAACAATATGAGAAGGGCCATTACATATTTTGGTGCATGACTACAGCGGTCTGTTTCAAATGAAATGGAAAGACTGCAGTCTCAAATTGATGGCTGCAGAGAAGAGAACATGAAATATTTTGATTTATACTGCTTATCCTTTTATTGGACTTTCGCCGCATGTACTACGTTTCCTTCTTGGTGGAGCACATTTCCTTTCATTCTTTCTATCTTTCTCATTTATTCTTGACCTGAAAATATGTTTAAAAAATTAAATTTTCTTACTTTTACACAAATTTTTGTGCTAACCTTATTTGAATAAATACACATACATCAGGAACGTTTCCTCTGAGGAGGCAAGGGAGGCAGTGCCTCCTCAAAATATTGGATGAGAAAAGTTTCGTAGTACAAAATATAATATTAAAAAGTGTATAAATTAAATACAGCAGAAATTTTGCCTCCCCTGAGCCCATTGAGTTTTAACAGACTGCCTAAAACGTGCAGTGGGTTTGGTGGGGGGTAATTGAGAATAAATGGGGAAAATCAAGTGAGAGGAGGCAATGTCTCCATCACGATATGACTGGATATGACTGGTTATGATCGGCTGTGATTGGTTCAAGCGATAAATCCCGCCTCTTGTGTTTGTGTGCGTTCTGCATTCGTGAATCAGTCTGAATTAATAATATAATGGCGTTAATGGGAAGAATAATTAAAAAAAGTGAATAAACAACTCACACACTTAAATATAACCACTTTGTTACGTAAAAATACAACTTAAAATTGCATGAAAACAATATTTAGTGTCTGTGACCAATATTTACTAAGCTTTGATAACTGACAATCCAAAAAATTCAAAAATAGTATCTTTAAGTATTTATTTTTTATTTGATTTTTACAATTTTAAATAATAAAACTGTACAAATCAGGGTTTTTAACTGTATTTAGACTTTTCATAACTGCCTTTTACTTTATTAAATAATAAATATACAGACTATACACTGAAATAAGAAAAATGGTAACTGAAAAATAAAAAAGATATTTTAGCTACATTCCTCATTTTAATTGAGTGTAAATGTACTAAAATAAATGAAACTGAAATAAAAATACCAAACTATAAAAACAAAAACTAAACATAGTAAAAATACTAAAAATGACAAAACCCACACAACACAATTACTTAAACTTTAACTAAAAAAAAAAAAAAACAGAAATAAAAACTGATTCAAAATATGAATGAATTTAATAATTTATTAAAAAAATAAATATACAGACTACACACTGAAATAAAAATGGTAACTGAAATAAAATATTAAAAAGATATTTTAGCTACATTCCTCATTTTAATTTAGTTTAATTTGTATTAAAATATTAAAAATTTAAATAATAAATAATGTAAAAAATAATGAAAATGTGTGTTAAAATTACTAAGCTAAATAAAAATGGAAAAAAACAGAAATAAAAACTATAACTGTATATGTAGGTTTTTTCAATAAAAATAAAAAAACTGCACAAATCAGGATTTTAAATTGTATTTAAACATTCCAAATTTCATAAGAGCCTTTTATTTTATTGAAAAATAGAGATATTTTAGCAACATTCCTTATTTTAATCTAGTTTAAATTGTACTAAAATAACTAAAACTGCAATAAAAATGACTAAACTATAAAAACATACTAAACTATTAAAAAATGTAAACCATACAAACTCAACTTAAAATGACAAAAACGTACAACACCATTACTTAAACTTGAACTAAAATTAAAACAAAATATTAAATATTAAATATCAAAATATGAATAAAAACTGTACATAATTGTAACTGTATATGCTGATTTTTAAATGAAAATGACAAAACTGCACAAATCAGGGTTTTAAATTTTAAAACTATTTTAAAATTTTCCAAATTTAATAACAGCCTTTTATTTTATTGAAAAATAAATATACAGACTACACACACAAAAACACACAAAAATAAAATATTAAAACGATATTTTAGCTACATTCCTCATTTTAATTTAGTTGAACTTGTATTAAAATAATTTTTAAATAATTATTAAATAATTATTAAATAAATAAATAATTATTAAATAAATAAATAATTATTGACTATTAACTATTTAAACTAATTACGTAAACTTGAAATAAAATTTAAATAAAAATGAAAAAAAAAAAAAACAGAAATAAAAAATAAAATTCAAATTGTATTTAACCATTCCCGATTTTTGTAACAGCTTAAAAATTGAAAAATAAATATAACATTTAATTTGACCTCCTGAGCTGCACCGATAACATTTTTAAAGGTTAAGCACCTTCTTTCGCTAAGAATCTGTTAAAGAAAAACAATGGGACTTAATTTGTTAACAGTTTCAAGACCCATTTAAGACCCAGAGTATTCCCCTCTTTTACTGGCAATTAGCACAACCGAGGTTGGTCTGAAAATATCCGTCTTTTAAGGGCCGCACTGCGCCCTGCTAATCACGCAGGGATCCAATGTACATTTTCTTGATTAGATTTGGCTTTGGGCTACAGAAGAGGTCAGAAACGAGCTCTACAGCCACACTGTTAATAACATCTAACCTTTACTAAAGAAAGGATTTCTTATGTTTAGCAATTTAATTGCCTAGGACCACACTATGATTAGAGTGCGCCGAAAATCACATTATGCAATTTTCCAGTAACACACTTTGACAAGAAGCCTTTGTGATGAGGAAGGGGAAAACACACACAGGTAGGGCAAAGATTGGTCGCAAAATCAACAGCCTGAAATCTGCATGAGTAATCCTAACATGTCTCATCAGATCAGAGCGAATGGACATTTTCCCTATGTCAGTTTGCTCCGCGTATACGGCTCAAGTGCTCCACAAATGTCAAATGGGCCTCTGTGGGAATATATTTACATAACACCTCTCCACCGCTCGCCGCTGCCAAAGAGGACCAATTAAACATAAAACACGGGCGTATGTGGTAAAACGCCCCTGAGTTTTAATAATTCATGATATTTTTGTTCTATAAAACTTGGTTTGAGGATCTGTGACATCAATCAAAACGAACGAAGCTGCTTTTTTCAACAGAACCTTTGTTTTGATGAGATGGAGACTTTTTCATTATTTCAAAACAAGGACCGAATGTCAAGTTACGAGACGGAACAAAAAGCTCAAGGAGACAAATAGAGAAGGAACCGAATGAAAAAAAAAACACTAATTACAGCTCAAGGTACATACTTACGAAAAGAAAAAAAACCGGCAGTGTATTTTACATTGCAATTATGACATGTTACACGAAAAAAAATATCAGATAAACATC
This sequence comes from Garra rufa, assembly GCF_049309525.1. NCBI lineage: Eukaryota > Metazoa > Chordata > Actinopteri > Cypriniformes > Cyprinidae > Garra > Garra rufa. Next base: position 14,292 of record NW_027394296.1, read on the forward strand.
TCATAATGTTTGTTTAAAGTTCAGGCTTGAACGTGCCTGAGCTTGTGAAGGGAGTTTACAGGGCCATTTATCCAAATTACTTGTCAGCAGGTCTTCCGTGAGCTTATTTGCCAATCGACAATTACAAATAAGGCCATAACCCAAGATTACGACATGAAAAAGCCCCTTTGATTATAATACAATGAAACCTGAGCGCTCAGTACAACATTGTTTGTTATCAGACAGACATCTCATGCAGACAGGGGTTGTTATTGTTCACTCAACTCAAACCATGAAAACATTAACACACATTAACGGAAAACAAAATAAAATATTTCAGCTATATTTTTCATTTTTGTTAACTACTAAAATAACTAAAACTGTAAACCAAAAAAAAATAATAATGTAACTGACAACTGTAATTGACAACAATAAAATTTCTACATTTCTACAATTAAAATGTCAACAGAAAATACAAAAATCGAACACAAAATTTACAAAAATATTATATCAATCACACTAAAATAATACGGCAGCAGCACATTAAATAGGTCACAATGTGCTGTATTAATATGAAGACATTTTTCATATAGATTGTTTCCTATGTTTTAGCTGTATTTTGGAATTTTTTGTCTCATGATTAACAGAAATGTCTGTAAAATGAACATCCTGGCAGAAAATGACCAGTACATTTTCTGTGTTTTTATTGTATTGTATTCTATTGTATTTTATAATTTATTTTATTTTTTCATTCATTCATTCATTTATTCATTCATTCATTTATTTATTTTATTTTACTTTATTTTTACTTTAGTTTAGTTTAGTTAAATAGTTAACCAAAAGCAAAACTAAAAATTAAAAAATGAAAGACGTTGAAATAAAAGGCTATACTGAAATACAATAAACGCTAACTGCAATATATTTTTTTTAAATCAGCTACATTTCTCATTTTAAATTAATTTACCTTGTACTAAAATAACTTAAAAATGAACTTAAATAAAATAACACTGAAATAAAAATTAATAAGCAATACAGACATATATATATATATATTTAAAAAAGTAAACATATTCCATATACACACTAAAAATTACAAAAAACAACAACAACAACCCAATTACTTAAATTTTAATTAAAACGAAAACGGAAAACTAGAAATAAAAACTGAAATACAAAACTAATTAAGCAACATTCCTCATTTTAATTTAGTTGAACTTGTACTGAAATGAATAAGCTATATAGATATAAATTTAAAAATACTCCATACTGAACATACTAAAAATGACAAAAAAACAACACAAATGAAAATAAAAAAGCAGAAACAAAAATTTATTCAAAATAAAATACAAAAAATCAGCTACATTCCTCATTTTAATTTAGTTCAACTTGTACTAAAACAACTAAACCTCAAATAAATTTAAAAATACTAATAATTACAAAAAAAAAACACAAACACACACAACACAACTACTTAAACTTGAACTAAAATGGAAAAAAAACAGATTCAAAATAAAATATAAAAAATCAGCTACTTTAACTTAAATAACAATTAATGAGCTTTATAGACATTTATTTAAAAAAAACAAAAACTAAACATGCTCAAAATACTAAAAATGATAAAAAAAAATACAGAACTTTAACTAAAATAAAAAAACAGAAATAAAACTGATTCAAAATAAAATACCAAAAATTCAGCTGCATTCCTCATTTTAATTTAGTTTAACTTGTACTGAAATAACTAAAAATGAAAAAAAGCTATATAGACATATTTAAAAAAACTAAAACTAAACAATAAAAATGACAAAAAACACACAATTACTTGGGATTTAATAAAAAAAATAGAAATAAAACTAATTCAAAATAAAATACAAACAATTCAGCTATATTCCTCATTGTAAATTAAATGGAATAAAATCAATAAGCTATATTGACATATATTTAAAAAAATAAAAAATAAACATACTAAAAATGACAAAAAATACAAACAATTCAGCTATATTCCTCATTTTACTTTAACTTGAACTGAAATAACTAAAAATGGAATAAAAATCAATAAGCTATACGGACATATATTTAAAAAAAACAAAAACGAAACATACTAAAAATGACAAAAAAACACATAATTACTTGACTTTTAATTAAAATGAAAAAAAAATGAAAAAAAAAATAAAAAATAAAAATAAAAAATGATAAATACAAACAATTCACCTGTTCCTCATTTTAATTTTGTTTAACTTGTACTGAAATAACTAAAAATGAAATAAAAATCAATAAGCTATAAAGATGTATATTTAAAAAACAAAAACTAAACATACTAAAACTGACAAAAAGCACATAATTACTTGAGTTTTAATTAAAATAAAAATAAAAATGAAAAACAAATACAAAAAAATAAAAAACGATTAAAAAAAACAATTCAGCTGTTCCTCATTTTAATTTTGTTTAACTTGTACTGAAATAACTAAAAATTAAATAAAAATCAATAAGCTATAAAGATATATATTTAAAAAATAAAAAATAAACATACTAAAAATGACAAAAAACACACAATTGCTTGAGTTTTAATTAAAAAGAAAATGAAAAAAAAAACAGTAATAAAAACTGATTCAAAATAAAATACCAAAAATTCAGCTACATTCTTCATTTTAATTTTAATTTAGTTGAACAATAAGCTATATAGACAGATCTTTAAAAAAGCAAAAACTAAACATACTAAAAATGACAAAAAAAAAACTAAATTACTTGAGTTTTAATTAAAAAAAAACTGAAATAAAAAACTGATTCAAAATAAAATACAAAGAATTGCATAATAAATTTATAAGTTTAACTTGTACTAAAATAACTAAAACTGAAATAAAAATGTATAAACTATACAAACATTTAAAAAGCGAAAACTAAACACAAAAAAATGACAAAAAAAAAGACTTAAACATTAACTAAAATTTTAATGAAAATGAAAATGGAAAAATCAGAAACATAAACTGATTCAAAATATCAATATAAACTATAACCGAACCTCAACAACACTAAAACAACACTGCAGACATCAAGGTACACTGACTAAGCCTCAATAAAAACAACCGCTGTTAATATGCATTACACACAAGCTTCAAAAGTTTGGCCTTATGGGCCGGTAAATTCCCAGAAAGTCAAACACGGGCCTTAAGATGCATTCCTGTTCATCTCCACCCTCCAAAACAAACCCTTACCCAACATCTTCTCCCTGTCAATGAGTCAGTTTCGACAAACACACAGTAATAGCTACCTGTCTCTTTAAAATATGCAGGTTAAAATATCAATTCCAGCATGAGGACAGAGACAGAAGGTAAAAAAAAAAACAAACAAAAAAAAGAAAGATTCCTGGAATCCTGACAGCAGCTGCTTGTTAGTTGTCCTGGTTACTGTATTAAAATAAGCATGCGTTGATGCTAAAGTTATTGGCGTGTGTTATTATTAGTACTCTCTGCACCACAGAACACAATAATGAAAGGAAAATGTGTGTCATCGCCACGGCAACTGTTTTAATGCAAGACTCCCCGTCAATAATAGTTAACAAAATTGCACTTCAGTCATAAACCCACAAATCAATTTCCTGTGTGTATGTTTGTGAGTGTGTGTATGTGTGTGTGTGCATGCAGAGATTGTAGAGAAATTTTAAATGCATGTCTTATTAGAGTCGGGTTCAGCATAATCAGTCTTTCCCTAATTATTATTCACAGCCGCGACCTCTAATGAGTCAAATAACATCCATCTATTAATGTTGCGGGCTGCTGAGATTCTGCGCCCCTGTTGGGTCATTAAATTGGTTCTGATACTTCAATATGCCTGATGTGAGAGCCAGAACAGATTACAACATACACTACCCGAACAATATCGATCCTCGTGTTGTGAATACAGAATAACAATGTACAGAAATATCTGGAGGTGGAAAGGACAAAAGAAGGGCTGCGGAACAATCACATTGCGATTATTTGGATTTGAAAAGCAATCTGTTAGCATTTAACAGTTACTGCTGTTTAGATACAGGCAAGAATAAAAAATCATTGTATATTAAACGAGCTCTTTGTGCCAATAGAAAGACATTTTAAAGGTGAAGGTAATAGCATCAGCAAATGGAACAAAAATAATGACAATGAACATCATATTTTCAAATTAATTTGCCCTCAGACGCTTTACTCATCCGTCATTGGTTGACAAACAAACATCCCCACCCTAAACTGCTATTGGCTGATGCAATACTGCTGTGTTGCTATGATGTTTAAACAAACACATGGGCAATGCTTTGATGGTGTTTACAATTTTCTGGTAAAAATCAACATGTGAAAATTTTTAAATGAAAAAATGACATGCATCACATTTAAAGTGTTCACACTTAAGTCATTCTTAAAGGAATCGAACTCTGCATTCACATTGCAATGTTATTTTAGTATTATTTGCCATTAT